>NC_053435.1:28301513-28381645 GCF_007990345.1 Gossypium hirsutum | reverse complement strand
GATTTGATTGTACTAAGTGTGCGAGTTGATTATTAGCACTGAGTGTGCGGCTCATATACATTGTATCATTATGGACACTATGTGTGCGACACTATTGAGTCGATCGCGGACAGCGGATCAGGTAAGTGTCTTGAGTACATGGCTATAGGTGCTATGCTTATACTGGTGTTGAGCTCGGTAAGTTGAACCTATGTGACAACTATACTTGAAGTCAGTACATAAATTTATCGTAGGATGGTGAAGCCGTTTAGTCGTTTGATTGTAACGAAATAAATTGATTTATGAAATGCTTCAATGTCCTATTGATGAGTATATGGATTGTGAATGCATGAATTGATATGAAATTGAATCGATAGGTTGGAGGAACTATGGTATGGTTCGGTATGGATGGAGTAAATTGTCTCGTTCCATTTTGTTTCCTCTTGTGATAATGTTATTGATGGATGGTAGTGCATTGCTTTTGACTTACTGAGTTATAAACTCACTCGGTGTTTCCTTGTCACCCATTATAGTTGCTTGGACTCATCTATTTTTGCGGGGTCAGGCCGTCGTCGAAGTCATCACACCGGATAGCAAGTTTTGGTACTTTCTTCTTAGTTGGCTTAGAAGAACATTTTGGCATGTATAAGCTATTACGTTGTGTTTGAATTTTGGCATGTAAACTTTAAGCCATGCGAAAATGGCACGAATGTTCGATTGAGTTGGATCAAGGGTAGGCATGAGATGGACCTAGTTACTTTCGTAACAGATGCTGGCAGCAGCAGTGTCATGAGATTGAAAATCACTAAAAATAGTAGGAGTGGAATTAATTGATGAATAAATTATGTAATCGAAGCTCGATGAGTCTGCTTTCATGAGGAAGTAACGAAAAGATCATATGGGCAGTATATTATGAGATAATCAGATTATAGTGGGATAGGGCCAGAACGGTTTCTGGATTCCCTGCTCCGACTTTGGAAATTCATTACAAATTAACCAGAGATAATTAGGGGTCGTACCATATATGTACAGATTCCTCCCTGAGTCTAGTTTTCATAGAAACAAACGGCATCAGTATTGAAGCCCCGTGTAGGAGATATCCAAGTCGTAATGGCAAAGTCAGTGTAGTCGATCCCTGCAACTTGGGAGATTTTGACTAATAAACTGTACTATTGGCCCGACCAAAAATTCTAGAAATAAATACATAGATGGGCACATGAGTCTAGTTTCGGGAAAAATTACGAAACTGATTTTCGAGTTACGAACTCAAGATATGATTTTTAAAACGACTAGTACACAGATTGGGCAGTGTCTGGAAAATAAATTTTGTAAGGGGTTAAAGTCAGTTAACACCTCGTGTTCGACTCCGGTGTCGGTTTCGGGTTCGGGTGTTACATTTATTGGTATCAGAGCTATGGTTTAGTCGGTTCTAGGACTACCATAGCACGTATGAGTCTAGCTATACATGCCATAATGTTATGTTTAAAAGGGTGATGACTTCTGACGGTTGAAATGTTTTGTTTTGATTAGTAAATGGATCCCGGTGAAGAAAGAACCCTAGCGGATGACGTTGAGAGCGTAGCGGCTGCTCCTGCACAAGGGACGCCGCCTGTTGAACCTCAGTCATCTGCGAATAATCAAGGTGAGGGGCTAAACAAGCCTTCTTACCATGATGAATGAGTGGGTCGCGCAATATGCCCGAACCAACCCGGCTGTCCAACAATTCCCAAATTTGAATAATCCACCCAAGAGCCTGTAATGCCATCAGTCGCTGATCCTGTGAGGCCGAGTAAGCCACCTGTAGACTTGATTAGGAAGCGTGGGCTGAGGAGTTCAAGGCCATAGTAACTGATGATGCCGAAAGGGCCGAGTTCTGGCTTGATAACACCATTCGGGTGTTCGATGAATTGTCATGCACACCCGACGAATGTCTAAAATGTGCTGTATCTTTGTTGCGAGACTCAGCCTACTATTGGTGGAGGACCTTGATTTCCATAGTCCCGAACGAGCGAGTAACTTGGGACTTCTTTCAAACGGAATTCCGGAAGAAATTTATTAGCCAACGGTTCATTGATCAGAAGCGTAAGGAGTTCTTGGAACTCAAGCAAGGCCGTATGACTGTATCTGAATACGAACATGAATTCGTAAGACTCAGTAGGTATGCTCGGGAGTGTGTAGCTGATGAGGTTGCTATGTGCAAAAGATTCGAGGAAGGATTGAATGAAGATTTAAAGCTACTAATGGGTATTTGGAAATAAAGGAATTCGTAACACTAGTCGAACGAGCCTGCAAGGCGGAAGAACTTGGAAAGGAGAAGAGGAAGGCTGAATTTGAAGCTAGAGATTATCGTAAAAGATCGACGGGTAAAGCTCCGTTCTCAGCTGTAAAGAAGTTCAGGGAGGACATTAATAAGTCGAGGGCGACTGCGGGAATTTCCATCAGGGCAAGACCATCGATGGGCTCTCGAGCTACTTCGGTAGCTAGTGTGGGCAATAATCGTCACGGGAAACCTGAATGTCCCCAATGTGGAAGACGACACCTAGGTGAATGTTGGGGCAAGTCTACTAGCAGGGCCTGTTACGGATGCGGTTCGAAGGACCACTTCATTAGAGATTGCACGGAGCTGGATGAGAAGAATAAGATTCAAGGTGCAAGACCTAGTGGAGTGACATCTAGAGGTAGACCACCGAGAATTTTAGGAGGCAGGGGTGGTAGTCAGAGGGGGGCCTCTGATACGGCCGATCGAGCCGAGAACCGTACTCCTGCTAGAGCATATGCCATTCGCGCACGAGAGGAGGCATCCTCCCCCGACGTCATCACTGGTACCTTCACTCTCTTTGATACTAATGTGATTGCATTGATTGACCCTGGTTCTACTCATTCATATGTATGCGAAACCTTAGCAACCAGTAAGACTCTACCTGTTGAGTCTACTGAGCTCGTAATTCGAGTATCAAACCCTTTGGGTCAATGCGTACTTGTTGATAAAGTGTGTAAGAGATGCCCTCTAATAATCCGAGAATCCTGTTTTCGGCCGATTTGATGCTTTTGCCGTTCGACGAGTTTGATGTTATTCTTGGTTTGGATTGGTTAACCGCGCATGATGCGGTTGTGAATTGCAAAGCAAGACTATCGATTTGAGGTGCGCAAATAACGAATAATCGAGTTGAGTCTGCGGACTTAAGGGGGTTGCCAGCTGTAATATCAGCAATGTTGGCCCAGAAATATGTAAGGAAAGGGTGCGAAGCATACCTCGCGTATGTACTTGATGACAAGGAGTTAGAAAAGAAACCCGAATCGGTGCCGGTGGTCTGTGAATACCCGGATGTTTTTCCTGAAGAGTTACCGGGTCTGCCACCTGTTCGGGAGGTAGAGTTTGGCATTGAGCTTGTACCTGGAACTACGCCAATTTCGATCGCTCCGTATCGTATGGCACTAACCGAGTTAAAAGAGTTGAAAGCTCAGTTGCAAGAATTGACGGATAGAGGTTTCGCTCGACCGAGTTCTCACCTTGGGTGCACCAGTATTGTTCGTGAAAAAGAAGGACGGAACCATGAGGTTGTGCATTGATTATCGTCAACTGAATAAAGTGACGATAAAGAATAAGTATCCGTTACCGCGTATTGATGATCTGTTCGATCAATTAAAGGGAGCATCGGTGTTTTCAAGATAGATTTGAGATCGGGTTATTATCAGTTGCGGATTCGAGATTCGGACGTACCCAAAACTACTTTCAGAACGAGGTACGGTCACTACGAGTTCTTAGTGATGCCGTTTGGGCTCACTAATGCCCCTGCGGTGTTTATGGATTTGATGAATCGGATCTTCAGGCCGTATTTGGATCGGTTCGTAGTTGTGTTTATTGATGACATCTTGGTCTATTCAAGAGATGAGACCGAACATGCTGAGCATCTGAGGCAAGTGTTGCAAATTTTGCGGGATAAGCAGTTATATGCTAAGTTTAGTAAGTGTGAGTTCTGGTTAAGAGAGGTTAGCTTCTTGGGTCATGTGGTATCCGCATCGGGTATTCGAGTTGACCCGAGCAAAATTTCAGCCATACTTAACTGGAAGCCTCCGAGAAATGTTACCGAAGTCCGGAGCTTTCTAGGGCTCGCCGGTTATTACCGACGATTTGTCAAAGGTTTCTCGATGATAGCCACACCAATGACAAAGCTACTTCAGAAGGATGTTAAGTTCGAATGGACGGAGAAATGTCAGAAAAGCTTCGATCAACTGAAAACTCATCTGACCGAAGCTCCAATTTTGGTGCAACCCGAATCGGGTAAAGAGTTTGTCATTTATAGTGACGCATCCCTACTTGGGTTGGGTTGCGTATTGATGCAAGAAGGTCGAGTTGTGGCCTATGCGTCAAGACAATTGAAGCCACACGAGAGAAATTATCCGACCCATGATCTCGAACTAGCCGCCATTGTGTTTGCATTGAAAATATGGCGACATTATTTGTTTGGTGAGAAGTGCCATGTGTTTTCGGATCACAAAAGTCTCAATATTTGATGACTCAACGAGACTTGAATTTGCGACAAAGACGTTGGCTTGAGTTGTTGAAAGATTACGAGCTTGTCATTGATTACCACCCGGGAAAGGCTAATGTGGTTGCAGACGCCTTAAGCCGGAAATCACTGTTTGCTTTGCAAGCGATGAATGTACACTTGTCTGTTCTACCTGACAATGTGTTAGTAGCTGAATTAAAAGCCAAACCATTATTGACTCATCAAATTCGTGAAGCTCAGAAAGTCGATGATGAATTGGTTGCAAAACGAGCTGAGTGTGTTCCGAACAAGGAATCGGAGTTTCAGATTGATGATGATGGTTGTTTGAGGTTTAGAAGTCGTTTGTGTGTTCCAAGGAATTCAGAACTCATTCCGATGATTCTGAACGAAGCCCATTGTAGCCGAATGTCAATTCACCCGGGGAGCACGAAAATGTACAACGACTTGAAACGTTGGTTTTGGTGGCATGGTATGAAACGAGACATCTCCGACTTTGTTTCGAGATGTTTAATATGTCAACAAGTGAAAGCGGAACATCAAGTGCCTTCAGGGTTACTTCAGCCGATCATGATACCCGAGTGGAAATGGGACCGAGTCACAATGGACTTTGTGTCCGGACTGCCATTGTCCGCAAGTAAGAAGGATGCGATTCGGGTTGTTGTTGATAGGCTGACTAAGTCGGCTCAATTTATCCCCGTGCGTACGGATCTTTCATTGGATAAACTAGCCGAATTGTATGTCTCTCAGATTGTGAGATTACATGGAGTACCTATTTCTATCGTGTCGGATAGAGATCCGAGATTCACCTCACGATTTTGGAAGAAATTGCAAGAAGCTTTGGGTACCAAGCTGCATTTTAGCACCGCTTTTCACCCCCAAACTGATGGTCAATCCGAGCGGATAATTCAGATACTTGAGGATATGTTGAGGTGTTGCATCCTCGAGTTCAGTAGTTCATGGGAACAGTATCTACCTTTGATTGAATTCGCTTACAACAATAGTTTTCAATCAAGTATTAAGATGGCACCTTATGAGGCTTTGTACGGTCGTAAATGTCGTACGCCATTGTTTTGGACCGAGCTCGGTGAAAGTAAAATTTTCGGAGTTGATTTGATTAAAGATGCCGAACAGAAAGTAAATGTAATCCGTGAAAGTCTGAAGGCAGCCACAGATCGTCAGAAATCGTATGCGGACTTGAAACGGAAGGACATTGAATATCAGGTGGGAGATAAAGTGTTCCTTAAAGTTTCGCCTTGGAAAAAGGTACTCAGGTTTGGCCGTAAGGGCAAGTTGAGCCCGAGATTCATTGGGCCGTACGAAATCTCCGAACGAGTTGGTCTGGTTGCATATAGATTGATTTTGCCCCCTGAACTTGAAAGGATACACGATGTCTTTCATGTTTCGATGCTTCGACGCTATAGATCTGATCCTTCGCACATAATTAGTCTGTCGGAGGTTGAAATTCGAGCCGATATGAGTTATGAAGAAGAGCCGATGTGTATCCTAGCTCGTGAATTGAAGGAGTTGCGGAACAAAAAGGTTCCGTTAGTAAAGGTGTTATGGCTCAAACACGGGACTGAGGAAGCTACTTGGGAAACCGAGAGTTCGATGAAAGAACGATACCCAAACCTATTTACCGGTAAGCTTTTCGAGGACGAAAATCCCTAAAGGGGGGAGAGTTGTGACACCCCTAAAGTGACCCTAGTCGGAAAGTGGTTTCGGGACCACGAAACCGAGTCACAAAAATAATTAGATGTTATATTCTGTGCTTATTGTATGTGGAATTTGTATGTGTGAATATTTCGTGCCTTGATTTTTATCAAGGCGGTGTTAATTTATAAGAAAGGACCCATGTGATAAGACTTGAAAATGTGATAGGTGAAATTTAAAGTGGCCAAATAATGCATGAGTTATTGACATGAGGGACTTGCATGTCAAATGGACCACTTTTAATTAGTGGCCGGCCATAATGATAGTTGATAGATATTATATGCATTTTTATTATAGCATGATAATAGTTAATGGCTTTATATTATGGAAGAAAGAATAATTAAAAGAAGGAAAGAGTGATAGAAACAAGGTATGTCCATCTTTCTTTTCCCCATTGCCGTAACTAGTGAAAGAAAAAAAAAAGGGGAGAAGAAGAAGCCAAGGCATTCGGCCATGGTTAGTTCATAAATCAAAGGTATGTTAATGTGATTTTTATGTAATTGTTCATGAATTTAAACCATAGTGCATGTGTGAAAATTTGATGTTTTAAATTAGACTTATGAAGGTGAATTTCATGTGATTGACTTAGTTGAGAACCTAAGAAAATATGATAGGGGAATATGTAAGGATCAAATGATAACAAAGTGAGGAAACTTGGGTTTGCATGTCAAATCACCCAAACCTCAAGTAGTGGCCGGCCAAGCAAGGATGGTTCTTCCATTAAGTTGAATTTTTAATGATGCTTTTATTAGTAAACGATTAAAATAGATCAAAAAAAAAAGGAAAAGAAAGGGGGAATAAAATAAGAAAGCAAGAGGAAGTCTTCACCTTCTTTCTTTTCTGGAAGTGCCGTGAGCTACGGAAGGAGGGGAGACTTCATTGTTTTTGGGTTCTAGCCGTACCTAAAGAAAGAAAAGAAGAAATTGAAGTTAAGGCATTTGGTCACCTTTAAGTGGATTAAGGTATGTTAATGCTCTATCGTTGAAAATCTTTGTATATTTGGAGTGGCCATCAAGTATAGAAGCTAGCTCATGGCAAATGTTTTTTTTTTTGTAAAGTTAAGAAGATGACATTCGGCCATGGATGGTTGTATTTCTTTGATGTCGTTTTTGATGCTTTCGGGTATTGAGGGTTGATTATAGATGAGGTGAGTTTCTTGATTTTAAATTTGATGGATGTTAAGCTAGTTAGGCAACCAAAGGTTCAATATTTTTGTTATGTGGTTATATGTGCATTTCGGCCACGGTCTTTGCTTGAATTTGAGATTTGTAATGTGATTTTCCTAAATTGTCTATGAATTTTAGTTGTTGATTTCATGGTAATGGTATATTGAATCCATGACTTGAATCCATGAAAATTTAGTAAGGTTGCATTCGGCAACTTGCTTGGAATTAAAAATTGATGTCTAAGCTTAGGTGATTTCGATGATGATATATATATATTCATAAGTATATTTAGTTGATTCGGCTTTGGTAGTTGCATGAGGTTATTAGCCGAATATACTAACATACATATACATGTGAAATTGGATTGTAAATATTTAGCAAGGTGGTTAAACTAGTTAAATTATTGATTTAGCTCAAGGAGTTAAAGGAGGTGAATCGAGCAAAGGCAAAGAAAAGGTTATCGAGTAGCCGAGTTGGAACCGTCTTACCCAACACGAGGTAAGTCATTAAGCATGTAGTTGGTATTATTTCAAATGGTCATAATGTGTATGTATTGATGCTGAATGGAATGAATAAATATACATATATATATATGCATGTACGTATGTGATGATGAAATTGTTGAATGAAAGAAAAGAGGTAAGATGTACTGAGTTGTTGATCTCGGCACTAAACGTGCGGGATAACCATTTATGACCATGAGATTGGCGCTAAGTGCGCGGGATTAAATTGTACAGCACTAAGTGTGCGATTCGCCTATGTTGCACTAAGTGTGCGAAATGAATATGATGCACTAAGTGTGCGAATTGACCATGCGGCACTAAGTGTGCGAGTTTGACTATGTAGCACTAAGTGTGCGATTTGATTACGTAGCACTAAGTGTGCGAGTTGATTATATAGCACTGAGTGTGCGGGCTCAATATACATTCGTGAATCATTATGGACACTATGTGTGCGACACTATTGAGTCGATCGCGGACAGCGGATCAGGTAAGTGTCTTGAGTACATGGCTAATAGGTGCTATGCTTATACTTGGTGTTGAGCTCGGTAAGTTGAACCTATGTGACAACTATACTTGAAGTCACGTACATAAAATTTATCGTAGGATGGGTGAAAGGCCGTTTAGTCGTTTGATTGTAACGAAAATAAATTGATTTATGAAAATGCTTCAATGTCCTATTGATGAGTATATGGATTGTGAATGCATGAATTGATATGAAATTGAATCGATAGGTTGGAGGAACTATGGTATGGTTCGGTATGGATGGAGTAAATTGTCTCGTTCCATTTTGTTTCCTCTTGTGATAATGTTATTGATGGATGGTAGTGCATTGCTTTTGACTTACTGAGTTATAAACTCACTCGGTGTTTCCTTGTCACCCATTATAGGTTGCTTGGACTCATCTATTTTTGCGGGGTCAGGCCGTCGTCGAAGTCATCACACCGGATAGCAAGTTTTGGTACTTTCTTCTTAGTTGGCTTAGAAGAACATTTTGGCATGTATAAGCTATTACGTTGTGTTTGAATTTTGGCATGTAAACTTTAAGCCATGCGAAAATGGCACGAATGTTCGATTGAGTTGGATCAAGGGTAGGCATGAGATGGACCTAGTTACTTTCGTAACAGATGCTGGCAGCAGCAGTGTCATGAGATTGAAAAATCACTAAAAATAGTAGGAGTGGAATTAATTGATGAATAAATTATGTAATCGAAGCTCGATGAGTCTGCTTTCATGAGGAAGTAACGAAAAGATCATATGGGCAGTATATTATGAGATAATCAGATTATAGTGGGACAGGGCCAGAACGGTTTCTGGATTCCCTGCTCCGACTTTGGAAATTCATTACAAATTAACCAGAGATAATTAGGGGTCGTACCATATATGTACAGATTCCTCTCTGAGTCTAGTTTTCATAGAAACAAACGGCATCAGTATTGAAGCCCCGTGTAGGGAGATATCCAAGTCGTAATGGGCAAAGGTCAGTGTAGTCGATCCCTGCAACTTGGGAGACTTTGACTAATAAACTGTACTAATTGGCCCAACCAAAAATTCTAGAAATAAATACATAGATGGGCACATGAGTCTAGTTTCGGGGAAAAATTACGAAACTGATTTTCGAGTTACGAAACTCAAGATATGATTTTTAAAACGACTAGTACACAGATTGGGCAGTGTCTGGAAAATAAATTTTGTAAGGGGTTAAAGTCAGTTAACACCTCGTGTTCGACTCCGGTGTCGGTTTCGGGTTCGGGGTGTTACAATATGTGTCATCATGATTTGGCCAAATGTATTGGCTTGTTATTGTCAAAGGCTTGATTTGGTATTTGGCTATATAACTTGGCTCATTTTGGTTGAATTGGTTGTAAGCTTATACATATATTTTAATATATGCATGCATGTGCAATTATCTCTTGTATGTGGTGGTTTATAAATGCTTGGTAAATGGTTGGATATGGCTTAATGGTTTTGTTGTTGAATTGTTAAGATAGACTCAATGGTATGCTAGCAAAAATAAGTAAAATCATGCATGTTATTGGTAGCCATATTGGAACTTGTAGGATGTGAGTTTGGTATGATTTGGTTTGGCAAAATATGATGATGTAAATATGTTGAGCGTGGATAGTGGAATGACATGATTTGGCCTTGTTTTTGGGTGTTTTGGTTGCTTAAATATGCCATGGTTTATACCAATACGATTGTGGGTGTTTATGTGCAAATGAGGGTGACTAATGGCTTGGTAAATAGCCTTTATTTTGTCCACACGGGTAGACACACGGGCATGTGTCTAGGCCATGTGTGACACACGGTTTGCCCGATGGGCATGTGTTCCTGTTGTGTGTCCCCTGCACCTAAATTTTGAGAAAGAGAGTGTTCAAAATTGAGCACACGGGTAGAGACACGGGCATGTGTCCCAGCCGTGTGAGCGACACGGCCTCAGGCACGGGCGTGTGTCCCGACCGTGTGAAGTCTGCACCTATTTTATGAAAATTAAATTAACCACAGAGCCTAGCACATGAGCATGCGACTTGGCCGTGTGACCTCAATTTGGTCATGCTTTGCACAACACAGAGTTACATAGGTTAGGAACACAAGCATGTGTGACCATACGGCCTACCCACATGGGCGTGTCCCAAACCACACGGGCATGTCCCAAACCACAAAGGCATGTGACCCCAATTCATAGCAAAAATTTTCTAAGTTTTATAAAATTTTCTTAAATGCTCGGTTTAGTCTCGAACCACTTCCAAAGCATGTTTTGGGCCTTTTAGGCTCGTATTCGGGACTTTATGATTGAATATAAATTGTTTTAATTTGGATGCAAACTTATGACTTGGAATTGAATGTTTATTTGCGATGTATGTCCTGTAATGCCTCATACCATGTTTCAACATTGAATACAGGTAAGGGGTGATACAGTTGTTCTGAGGACTGAGGACGATAAAGAAGTGGTTGTGATAGGTGAGCACCGAGATTATCTGTCCAACTTGATCTCTTCACTTATGGATAAGAAATTGGTTCAGAAAGGATGTGAGGCGTTTTTGGCTTACGCCAGTGTTTTTGTTCCTAAGGACTCTTCTATCGGGGATATCAGAACAATGAGGGATTTTTTGAATGTCTTTCCTAAGGAGTTACTGGGTTTACCTTTGAATCAGGAAGTTGAGTTCGGCATTGAGCTTCTACCGAGTACAGCTCTAGTGTCCATTGCTCCCTACCGCATGGCACCGAAGGAGCTTAGAAAGCTTAAGGCTCAACTCCAAGAGCTACTGGATCGTGGTTTCATCCATCCTAGTGTGTCTCCGTCGGGAGCACTGGTTTTGTTTGTGAAGAAAAAGGACGACACCATGAGGATGTGCATCGACTATCGACAACTAAATAAACCGACGGTGAAGAACAAGTATCCACCTTCGAGGATCGACGATCTATTTGTTTAGTTCTGAGGGGCTTCAGTGTTTTCGAAGATTGATCTTCGTTTTGGGTGTCATTAGTTGAGAGTTAAAAAGATGAATGTTCATAAGACCGCATTTAGGACTCGTTATTGGCATTACGAGTTCCTAGTTATGCCTTTTGGTCTGACGAATGCTCCAGTTGCATTCGTGGATCTGATGAATCGAGTCTTTCAGCCATATTTGGATCAATTCATCATGGTCTTCATTGACGATATTCTGGTGTACTCTAAGATTGAGGATGAGGATGATGAGCATCTTAGAGTAGTGCTTCAGATGCTCCATGAGAAACTGCTCTACGCTAAGTTGAGCAAATGTGAGTTTTGGCTGCGTAACAATCCCAAGACTCCAAAAACCTAAGAAACAACACCAACCACTCTATCAATTTCAAATACCGACACCAAACCATTTAAAATCCCAAATGACATACTTACGAAAACTACTCCAAACAAAAGTTTGATTACTTACCACAACAGATACGATGACTCGGACACACTACTCAATGGAAGATGGGTTTTAATCTCTTTGCACAGAACCTACACAAGAAATCATTGTATTACTTCCCTAAAATGATTCTCAAAACCCAAATCTTCAAGAATAATTACTTACCACAAGCCGAACAGGAATTACTGATCCCAAAACACAAAAATTGCAAAACCGAATGGTGAAAAGGAATCAAAGAAAGTAAAAACAAAAGAAAACCTTTGGGAAACAAGTATTGGAGAAAAAGAAGTAAAAAATCTTGGAGAGAGAGAAAAAACCAATTTATTTGGCACAATCCCAACTACATGTGTCATGGGTTGCGCGTCGGTGCCTGCAACCATGACAAACTGGTGCGATCCATCGTGTTCGAGGGAGGTCATTTAGCCCAACTAAACTGGCCCAACCAAACTGGCCCGGTGATTTGAGAGATTAAAAGCCCATCTCAAGAGCCTGATAGAAATGGGAAGTGTTTTAGAAGATATAATTATGGAATCTTAGAGTTCTATTTGTATATAGCTGGTTACATAAGCTTAGAGTTCTAATTGTATTCAGCTTTTAATTATAGCTATTGATATACTGTGAGGCTCAACTATAAATAGAGACCTCTTTGCTCATTGTATATTCATTGAGTTATTAATAAGAATTTTGAGAGTATTCACTCAAACTTTTCTCTCAAGTGTTCCTGCTTTTGTTCATCTTTCAAGGCTCGTTCTTACTTCGTTCTTCTGCTGTTCTTCGTGAAAATCTTAAGGGAATTCTATTGAATCCTTTATTGTTGCGAGTGAAGTTGACTTGGGCGTTTTTGCTGCTAAATCTTTTTTTGTTACAAGTTAGGCTGACTTAGGCGTTTGAAGCAGAGAAACTGCCTAAGGCCGCACGGATTGCGTGGGAAAACTCTAAGTCCGTGACAGTTGGTATCCGAGCCAAGGTTCGAAGCCACCATTGAAAGATGTCAAAAGAAGTTGAGGTAATGGAGACCCGTGGGAGGGCTAGGAAAGCCAGTCGCTCAAGGGACATATTGTCAGCTTTAGAGGATCGCGTCGTCACTCTTGAGAGTTCAATGGGGGATATCAAGGAGAGGGTTGAAGATGTTGATGATAGGCTCCATGATGGACTGCAGTCCATGCAAGAACAGCTTAAAGAGTATGTGACGGATAATATGAAACAGTTGACTTGTAGAGATGATGCCATTGAGGCTATGGTGGTGGCCCTGAAGGGAGAGATTGCGGAGCTCAAGGGTGAACTCACAATCTACAAGGTTGCCTTGGGCAATGGTGGGTTAGCGGCTGCCGCACCCAAGCCCAATATTGATGTTCCCAAGCCCAAAGAGTTTAAGGGAATAAGGTCCGCAAGAGATGTGGACAACTTTTTGTGGGGAATCGAGCAATACTTCTGTGCCAAAGGCATCACGGAGGATGTCACTAAGGTAACTACTGCTGCGATGTATTTATCTGACGTTGCTTTATTGTGGTGGCGTTGTAGGTCCACTGATGTGAGACGTGGTGGGTCTGAAATCGAAACATGGGAGGAGTTTCGATGTGAGTTCAAAGCACAGTTTTACCCAGAGTATGCCGAGGATGAGGCTCGGGCTAGGTTGCGTCGGCTTGCGCAACAAGGCACTGTGAGGGAGTATGTACAGGAGTTTAGCGAGCTTATGCTCCAAATCTCAGATATGGGGGAGAAAGAGGCATTCTTTTCCTTTATGGACGGATTAAAACCATGGGCGAAGCAAGAGTTGCAGCGCCGAGGAGTTCAAGAACTCACCAAGGCTATGTCAGTAGTAGAATCACTTGCTGAATTTGGTGGGAGGAAAGACAATTCCAATTCTTCTAAACCCAGATTAAAGGGTAATAGTGGGGGAGATAAAGAAAGGCCCACTAGGAACGGCGATGGTAAGAAACCTTGGGACAAGAGAAAGAGTGGGCCTATAAAGTGCTTCCACTGTGAGGGTCCACATATGATCAAGGACTGTCCAAAGAAGGCCGCTCTCAAGGCTATGGAAGCAAAGGGGGAGTCCGATGTGGAGGATAACAACCTTGGATCGATACTAGGGGGTGTCGAAGATAGAATGAGCCATGGTTTGATGTTTGTAGACATCATTGTGGCCGGCAGAAAATTGAATGCACTCGTTGACACAGGCACTTCTGATTTATTCATGTCTGAGGAGGCTGCTTGTAAACTGGGCCTCAAGATAGATAATGAAGGGGGTCGGATCAAAACAGTCAACTCGGAAAGTATTCCAATCAAGGGGGTTGCAAATGGAGTGGATCTTCAGCTCGGCGATTGGTCAGGGAAGGTATCCATTAAGGTAATACCACTTGATGACTATGATTTTGTGGTGGGACTAAGCTTCCTTGATCAGGTTAAAGCTCTTATTGCCCCTTCGAGCAATTACATGGTGATTTCAGATGCGAAACATCAATGCATGGTGAAAGTGACAAGGAAGAGAAGCTTTGAGGGAAAAACACTATCAGCAATTCAATTTGCTAAAGGTGTACGGAGAAATGAAGTATCATATTTAGCCACCTTGAAGATCGAAGAGACCGCTGAGTTTGTTAGTGAGACCCCGAAAGAAGTGGGACAATTGCTACAATCATTTCGAGATGTAATGCCTGCTCAGTTGCCAAAAAGTTTGCCACCCAAGAGGGAGGTGGACCACAAAATCGAGTTAGTATCCAATGTGGTGCCGCCAGCAAGGGCCCCCTATCGTATGTCTCCGCCAGAATTAGAAGAGTTGCGGAAACAATTGAAGGAACTTTTGGATGCGGGATTCATTAGACCATCTAAATCCCCATATGGTGCACCAGTGTTGTTCCAAAAGAAACACGATGGGTCCTTAAGAATGTGCATCGATTATCGAGCTCTAAACAAGATCACCGTGAAGAATAGGTATCCTATTCCTCTTAGCGCAGATTTGTTCGACCAGCTTGGTAGTGCAAGATGGTTTACCAAGTTAGATTTGAGATCGGGGTATCATCAAGTTCGGATAGTCGAGGGGGACGAACCAAAGACAGCTTGTGTGACACAGTACGGTTCGTATGAGTTCCTTGTGATGCCTTTCGGACTCACGAATGCTCCAGCTACATTCTGCACCCTAATGAATAAGGTACTTCAACCCTTTCTTGATCGTTTTGTGGTTGTTTACCTTGACGATATTGTGGTCTATAGCAAGTCGCTTGAAGAGCATGTAAGACACTTGAGGGAGGTGTTCCAGACTTTGAGGGAAAATGAGCTGTTCGTCAAGGAGGAGAAATGCTCATTTGCCCAACAAGAGGTGTCATTCTTAGGCCACATTGTGGGAGGCGGTAAGATCCGAATGGATAAAAATAAGATTCGAGCCATTTCAGAGTGGGAGCCTCCAACCAAGGTAACAGAGTTGAGATCTTTCCTTGGATTGGCAAATATCGTCGCTTTGTCAAAGGCTACTCCAAAATTACCACTCCCTTGACGGACATGTTGAAGAAGGGGAAGGTATGGGATTGGAGTCCAGAATGTGAGAAGGCCTTCAACCAATTGAAGCAAGAAATGACGAGGGAGCCCGTACTTGTCTTGCCAGATTTTACGAAGCTTTATGAGGTACGTACAGATGCATCAGATTATGCTATTGGGGGAGTACTGATGCAAGATGGACACGCAATTGCTTTCGAGAGTCGAAAGCTTAACGAGACGGAACGTAGATATACGGTCCAAGAGAAAGAGATGACTGCGGTAGTACACTGCTTGCGCACATGGAGACATTATTTATTGGGTTCCAGGTTCGTGGTCCATACCGACAATGTTGCCAATAGTTACTTTCTAACCCAGAAAAAGTTGTCTCCCAAGCAGGCTCGTTGGCAGGTTTTACTAGCAGAGTTTGATTTCACAATGGAATATAAACCAGGAAGTGCCAACAATGTTGCTGATGCACTTAGTCGAAAGATGGAGTTCGCAGCAATCAGTCAACCTGATGGCTCTTTGTTGGAACGCATTCGAGAGGGATTGTCCCATGATCCTACGGCCAAAAA
Source organism: Gossypium hirsutum (assembly GCF_007990345.1). NCBI lineage: Eukaryota > Viridiplantae > Streptophyta > Magnoliopsida > Malvales > Malvaceae > Gossypium > Gossypium hirsutum. The sequence goes on along the minus strand of NC_053435.1, from coordinate 28,365,846 downwards.
TTTGATTGAGCTTGCCAAGGAGGGAAAAACAAGAAGATTTTGGCTTGATGGGGAGCTAGTATACACTCATGGACACCGCCTCTATGTGACCCATTATGGGAAACTCCGTAAGGAAGTCATGAAGGAATGTCATGACTCGAAATGGGCAGGCCATCCAGGGATGCATCGCACTTTGGCCCTTTTGGAGGATCGCTATTATTGGCCTCACATGGGTGCTGATGTGGAAACCTATGTGAAAACTTGTCTAGTGTGCCAACAAGACAAGGTTGAGTTAAAGACTCCAGCCGGCTTGCTTCAACCTCTGCCAGTCCCAGAAAGGCCATGGGAGAGTTTATCCATGGATTTTATTATTGGTTTGCCTAAGTCTGACGGGTTTGCTAGTATTCTTGTTGTGGTGGACAGGTTTTCAAAGTATGCGACTTTTATTCCGGCGACCAAAGAGTGCCCTGCTGAGGAAGCAGCTCGGTTATTCCTTAGACACGTGGTGAAATATTGGGGAGTGCCACTATCTATTATCAGCGATCGAGATGGTCGATTTACTGGTCGGTTCTGGACGGAGTTGTTCAAGTTAATGGGCTCAGATTTGAACTTCTCCACGAGCATGCATCCACAAACCAATGGGCAAACTGAACGAGTAAATGCACTGTTGGAGACGTATCTTCGGCACTATGTGAGTGCCACACAAAGGGATTGGCCAAAGTTGCTGGATGTGGCCCAATTTTCATATAACTTGCAGCAAAGTGGGACCACGAATCAAAGTCCATTTGAAATAGTGACGGGTCAACAGCCACTCACACCCAACGCTGTTGTGACCCATTACACAGGACCAAATCCAGCAGCCTATAGATTCGCAAAAGATTGGCAAGAGAAGAATGACTTGGCTAGAGCTTGTTTACACAAGGCAAGTAAGCGTAGCAAGAAGTGGGCCGATCAGAACCGAAGGGATATACAATTTCAAGTGGGTGACTCAGTCCTTGCTAAACTACACTTGATTTTACGATATACTGGTTTGCACAAGGGTCTTGTGCGAAGGTATGAAGGGCCGTTTAAAGTTGTGAAGAGAGTGGGCAAGGTGGCCTACAAGCTGGAGTTGCCACCAAAACTTAAAGTACACCCAGTCTTTCATGTAAGCATGCTTAAGCCGTTTCATGAGGATCAAGAAGATCCGAATCGAGGCAAGTCCGAACGAGCACCGATGGGGGTAAAAGTCTCGTATGATCGTGAAGTAGAAAACATTGAGGCAGATCGGGTAATTAGACGAAAGTACCACCGACCACAGCATGAGTACTTAGTTCAATGGAAGGGACTTCCTGATAGCGAAGCAAGTTCGGAACTTGCTGAGGCATTGTGGCAGTTCCAAGGGAAGATTGACCAGTTCCATAAGGAGGATGCGACGAGGGCGTCGCTAGAACAAGTGGGGGAGAATGTCATGGGTTGCGCGTCGGTGCCTGCAACCATGACAAACTGGTGCGATCCATCGTGTTCGAGGGAGGTCATTTAGCCCAACTAAACTGGCCCAACCAAACTGGCCCGGTGATTTGAGAGATTAAAAGCCCATCTCAAGAGCCTGATAGAAATGGGAAGTGTTTTAGAAGATATAATTATGGAATCTTAGAGTTCTATTTGTATATAGCTGGTTACATAAGCTTAGAGTTCTAATTGTATTCAGCTTTTAATTATAGCTATTGATATACTGTGAGGCTCAACTGTAAATAGAGACCTCTTTGCTCATTGTATATTCATTGAGTTATTAATAAGAATTTTGAGAGTATTCACTCAAACTTTTCTCTCAAGTGTTCCTGCTTTTGTTCATCTTTCAAGGCTCGTTCTTACTTCGTTCTTCTGCTGTTCTTCGTGAAAATCTTAAGGGAATTCTATTGAATCCTTTATTGTTGCGAGTGAAGTTGACTTGGGCGTTTTTGCTGCTGAATCTTTTTTTGTTACAAGTTAGGCTGACTTAGGCGTTTGAAGCAGAGAAACTGCCTAAGGCCGCACGGATTGCGTGGGAAAACTCTAAGTCCGTGACACATGCACTAACATCCCAACCACCCAGAATTTCAAAACCACCCAAACTCTTCCAGCCAATTGAAACAAAAATAAACTCCTTCGCTCACGTAGAGACTCGAATACAAGACCTCCATCACACTAACTCCCTTACCACTCAAACCAATAGGCTCATTCTAATATGAATTTACAGACAATTTTATATAAGCCCATTCTACAAGGATAAGGCTTGGAAAAAAATAACAAAACTGGCAAAAATAAGCCTTGAACCCAAGACCTCTCACACACACCCAGAACACTTAACCACTGAAGCAGATACACACTTATGTCAAATATTTACAGAAGCAGAAATAAATTATTCAGGGCGTTACACCAGTTGTGGCAATCATTTTTCCTTGATCCTAGTTTTCGAAACATGCAGAAGCTACCAACAACCACAATATATAGCATAGTTATATATTTGTTTCAAATCAAAACATTTGGTAAAGTAGTAATTAAAAATTTGATTATAAATTTGATGAACTTGATTAGGAGAAATTAGAGAAAACAATACTCATGAACATATTTTAGGTTGCATTAGAGAAAACATTGGCAATCCCTGATGTTACTGAAGCAAAGGAGACATGGCAGGTAACCATAGTAACAAAAAAACAAACTATAATTCTCCATTTCTTAATTATCTTTCAATGTTTTAGGTTGCATGTGTTGTGAGCACTTAAGATATAGTAGTGGTCCACTTATGTAGGCTAATTGCATGTTTCATTGGTAACTTCTTTTTTTGGGTTGTTTACTAATTCATTAGCTTTCATTGAAAAAATGAATTACTAAACTGCTATAGAGCTTACCATAAAAAGTGATGGATTGTAATTGAAACACCCATGAACACCAAAAAAAAAAATTTTGACGAAGAGATTATTGTAACATTTGGTAGTGCCATTGATGAAGGTGAATAGAACATGAGATTATTGTAATAGCAACAGTAGCAGTGTAAGTCATGAAGATCATGCTTTCCCACGACATCTCAATCTCAAACTCGTTCTCAATTCCATTTCTAACTTAGCTTGGTTCCCATCTAAACAGCCATCGCCTCTACTGCACTAGTTGAATAGGTTCGAACAGCCATCCACAACCTTCACTGTACAGTCCCTAGCAACAGCCGCAATGGTTGCCCATCCTGATTCACTCGTCTAAGAAGTGTCGCAGTTAATTTTGATCGTGTGGTGATCGGGTTTCTTCCACTTAAGGTAATCATTTCCCCTGAAACTAAGAATCAGATTGGTTTCATGTTTACCATTCTGATCACAAAATAATTTGATTATTTTTAGTTGTATGTATTTTTAACGTTATATTTTTACCATTAATTTTATCTTCTAATTTGACCTATGTGATGATATAAACACATGGACCTTTAACATTTTTTTTACGGTTTAACAAAAGTTTTGCACATTCAAAAGACTAATTTTTTTATAAGAAAAGTATATAATTTTTCTTTTCTACTTTAGTGTATGTTGCTGTGTTGGAATTAGATGCACTTTTTATTTTCGATTTCAAACATTTGAAATTTAGTATTTTAACTTTACTAGCAGATAGATTTGGTGAAAAATGATTATCATCCAAGGTTTTATATACATTAACATTTCATTCATAGACAGTATCCCATAATAATAGTAATGGAGCAAAGTGAATGTTTCCAATAAAAAAATTAATAAATTATTTATCTATATCCATGTGTGAATTGGATTTGCAAGCATAAAATAAAATGTATGGATAATATAAAAGTAAAATACAAGCTAAAGGGTTGAAATATTTGAAATTATATATATATAAAAGAAGATGAATAGAAAAAAAGGCAAAAACTATTTAATTTTATTCAGCCATAATAAGTAAAGATAATATGATAACAATATATGGAATAGATTCCACATATCATCAAAGCTGTGAAATTATATACAATTTTCTTCATAGGTAATCCATTATATACTTCATATGAAGAGAGAAACAACACTAAGGACACAAGAAATTAAAGCCATACTGTAAGCAACAAAGCTACTAACTTTTATTGCAGAAATCACACCCATAAACCAATTGAATGCAGAAACAACAAGACCAAACATGTTGCTTTGCTAATTCACTAATCTGCTCAAATTAGTTGAGTGATTTGGTAATTTGAACTGAACAAAGAAGATGTATTGATAAGGAACAAAAGCAATCAACTGGCTTTTGAGCTTTCCCAGTCTCATTTACTTCACTTACTCTAAACCCACTGTTTTGAGAAGTTCAATCACAAAAAATGTATAAATTAATTATTTACCAACTTCATCCAATAAATATAATTAAAAAATTTAACCTTGAATAAATATGTTTCAATCCCAAGTTTATATCGAGTCCAACTTAACTCCATGACTTCTTTTAAAAATAAATACTAATTTTATTTATCCAAAATAAAGCAAAATGTTGCTACAAATTCAATTAATAGGAAATTTCATATTGTGTATTATAAATTCAAATGGTTTTTTTTTCCACATTAATTTTGTTTGTTTATGTAGTTTTTAACATATTCGAGCATATGTATTATGTACATAAAATTTTTTCATGTTACATGTTAGTATTTTTCAAATTTAATTTTTTATATTACATAATTTATCATACTAAGTCAATTAATTTTTTTATATAAGTGAACAAATACATTTCAATAAGGTAAAAGAATTTACAAACACAGGGATTGTAACACCCCAAACCCCGCCTACACGCTATGGCTGAAATCTGGCATGTCACATTGAAGTGTTTTTTGAAAACCATGTTCTCCTTGAAAATGCTTCTTACTATTTAAAACCTCTGGCCATTTTAAAACTTGTGAAAACCTCAGTTTCTATTGGTTTATTAAAATTCATTCTCTTGTAAAACATTATTACCTTTAACACTTTATTTACTGCGGAAGCTTAATTTAAAGTTTTGTGGAAACGTGATATTTTGAAAAATAGTTATTGTTTTGGAAAAGAAAACCATGTTCTACTCCAGCAGTTATAAAACAATATATAAAATTCCAAATTTAGAACCAAAAATTAAAAGAGGCCTTGTTACAACCCAGATCAAATATAAGTACTTGTAAATAGATAACTTAAAAGAAAATCAGAAACAATAGTATTTGTGTGGCCACCTCCGGGTCCCTCGCAGCACGAATCCTCCTAATGCTGGGGATTACCTGCACAGATAATAAACGGGGTGAGTTTATGAAAACCCAGTGTGTAATCCCCTCCTAAACTAAAATAGTTAGTAAACAGATAGAATTTCTAATCAGTCTAGACTGGAGCCCATTACAGTAATAGAACAATGTTTGTGGGCCAAAGCCCAGTACAATTTCACTTGGGTCTCAGCACTCATCAGAATCAATTGGGCCTAACCCATTCTCAAAATCAGATGGGCCTAAGCCCAGTACAGAATCAGTATCAGATACAGATATGCAGACAGATTCCCAGCCCAGTCCAACCAACACACCACCCGTACTAACCAACACACCATGTGGAGATAAAATCGACCCACCCAGCCAACATACTAAGCTTAACACCAGTTGCGACACTAAGTCAACAGGACGGCCTAACACCGTAGACAGGACGACTCAACACCCTAGACAGGATGGTTAAAGGTCGTAAATATCACAGCAACACTGCCAGTAAAGCCTTGTACAGAACGGCTGAAAGCCTTGTACAGAACGACTATAAATCATAAGTATCACAGAATGGCTGAAAGCCTTGTACAGAACGGCTGAAAGCCTTGTACAGAACGGCTACAGGCCGTACACTTCCTCTGTCCATAATAACCCAACCCCATGTAGTATGTCATGTAATAAATATTGTGTGTATGCAAAATCATGCTCATTACAATCATATATGTAAATCATAAGCACATCAGTCATACGAAACATAAGGCATAATCGTCATTCTACCATACAACGGTATTAAATTAATTTTAACCATATAGGGGCATTATGGTAATTTTACAAACCAGGGTCTTAACAACCCAACAGAAGGTCCACCGTCGCCTCGAGCGACTTAAGTAACCTAAACAGACATAATGGTGTAAATGGGCCTAAGACCCATTACTCGGCCCAAGTGGGCCTACACCATTGTGTGGCCTATTTAGCCCAAATTTAGATACGGCTATGTGACCTAAATAGCCGAGTCCAATAATTATCACGATCCCATTGGGCCTACACGGCCCATCTAGGCCCAACGTGGCTCTGAACTACCTAATTTGTGTGTGCGACATGACAAGTCTACCTATGTCCCACTTAACAGTGAAGTTTATCCATGCAGGCCCATTGGGCCCATATGACCCATTCTGGCCCAAGCCTATGAGATCGCTTATGGTGATCTTCCTCGATGTATGCCCATGTTTCGTGGGATCAGTTTACCCCACGAGTGATCGCACGCTCGTGAGGCCCCAAATACCGAAGTTTCAGCTTTTCGACTTTTGCCAATTTCCAACAAAAAAGGGCGTGAATACACACCTGTTTATGAGAATGCGCCGAAGTCCACGGTCACCAATTTTGGCACATTCTGCATTGAGTCTTAATCAGTTTTTCCCTCACCAACTCATCTTGTTCACTCTATTTAAAGCCAGCTTTTCACCAATGCTCATGTTAGCTTCCCGATGTGGGATTACTTTCAACCATTAGGAAAATTTCTTATTTTTATATGACCACTTCAACCACAGAGCTCTAGTCTAAGTCCCCCTCCTACATTGCTCAAATAGCAAAATAAATACCCCATTGCGCATCCCAAGACTTGAACCTTAGACCTCATAGTTACATAACACACCACCTTGCCACTACACCACAAGGCTCTTTGTGTCAGCATTTTAGCCTCAATTAATTATAAGGTGTATAGGGCAAAGTCCAGGTTCCTTTAAAAGAAAAATCAAAATAAATGGCAAGAGCAAAGACTTGAACCCAGGCTCCCTTGCAACCATAATGACGCCACAACCACTAGACCACATGCTTCCTTGTGTCATTTCCCTGCACAATTAAATACTTATATACAACCTCCTTACGGACCCATACACAAGGCCCAATACTTCTAAGCCCAAATTCGGGGCGTTACAATTCTACCCTCTTAAAGAAATTTCGTCCTCGAAATTTCCAACTATCTGAACAAGCGCTTAGCTCAATCTACACCATTACGCTCCCGCTACGAACTCTAGTTCCAAACTGCACTAATACACTTTTAACTTAATCTCAAAACCTCTCACACCCAACCAAACATCTAACCATATAAGCAAACAGATATTTACCACACATGCATACAATTTCTATATTCAAACATCACATCCAAACAAAACACACCTGACTTAAAAGGAACTGTGCAATCTCGAAGATGATTCTCCTTAGACTCGCATCTGAGACACGCTCTTGACTTCCTCCAATATTTGCCCAGATGGGGCCTTTTGCAACGCTCGCAAGCCAGATAGTTCGGACGCGTCTTAACGCGTTTCATAGAATGAGCCTCCTACTTTAGAGGACTGTGATCCCTCTTCCTACTGCACTCCAAGTGCCTAGCCTGAAGTGTTTCACCATATGCCTTAACTCTTGCCTCGAACACTTCTTCCAGCACTTTCCTTACCAACCGGGTCAGTGCCTCCATACCAAGCTCCAGGTTATTGTTACCTGAAGTTGGCGGACTTACCTTGACTAAAGTTTCCTGAACCATCTCATGTTCCGGAGAGACGGGTAACTCCTCGCGACCTTACTTGCCTTTGGAATCCATCACAGTATTGTTGCTAAACTTAAAAAAAATCTGATTTCCAGAACATACACTGAATAAATACAAATCTAACTTTAAGTTCAGTCTAACAGAAAACTTATGGATTTAGCGCCGGAGACTCGGTAACCATACTTTCAGGAAAATATTCAGAAAAACATTTCAAATACTTCAAATCATTTCAAACCATTTTGAAACAATTCTTTCAGAAATCCAATTTCAAAACCCATTCCACAGTCGAGTTTTGCAACTTGGCTTTGATTCCACTAAATGTAACACCCCAAACCCAACCTAGACACTATGCCCGAAATCTGGCATGTCACATTGAAATGTTTTTCGAAAACCATGTTCTCATTGAAAACCCTTCTTACTATTTGAAACCTCTTGCCATTTTAAAACTTGTGAAAACATCAGTTTCCGTTGGTTTATTAAAAAGTCAATCTCTTGTAAAACATTATTACCTTTAACACTTTTTTTGCAGCTGAAGCTTAATTTAAAGTTTTGCGAAAACGTGATATTTTGAAAAACAGTTACTGTTTTGGAAAGAAAACCGTGTTCTACTTCAGCAATTATAAAATAATATACAAAATTCCAAATTTAGAGCCAAAAATTAAAAGAGGTCTTGTTACAACCCAGATCAAATATAAGTACTTTTAAATAGATAACTTAAAAGAAAATCAGAAATTATAGTAGTTGTGTGGCCACCTCCAAGTCCCTCACAGCATGGATCCTCCTAATGCTGGGGATTACCTGCACAGTTAATACACGGGGTGAGTTTATGAAAACTCAGTGTGTAATCACCTACTAAACTAAAATAGATAGTAAACAGACAAAATTTAGAATCAGTTTGGGCTAGAGCCCATTACAGTAACAAAACAATGTAATGTCATAAATATTGCATGTACGAAAACTCATACTCAGTATAATCATATATGTAAATCATAAGCACATCAGTCATACAAAACATAAGGCATAATCGTCATTCTACCATATAGGGGTATTACGATAATTTTAACCATATAGGGGCATTATGGTAATTTTACAAACTGGGGTCTTAATAACCCAACAGAAGGTCCACCGTTGCCTCGAGCGACTTAAGTAACCTAAACAGACATAACTGTACAAATGGGCCTAAGGCCCATTGTAACACCCTAAACTCAGCCCAGACGTTATTGCCAGATCTGACGTGTCACATGGACTTACGACTTAGTATGCATTCGTTGGTTTAAGTGATTGGGGTGGTCTTTGTAAAAATAATGGTTGAATGGAAAGCCGGTTTATCAATCTTTAGGCTATCCGTTTGTTGTGCTTGTTGAGTCTTGGAAACGTTTATTAATTTTGAAAACCCGTGCAGCCTAACACTGGCAGTTTCGACATAGTATAAATATAATCAAAAAATAAAACCATATCGGAAAAAGAAATTTAAATAGCGACCTTATTACAACTTAAAACCAAAAATTAAATCAGAATATAAAAATAATAAAAATAAACTAACTTAGAAAAACCAACTTTGCACATGATGTGGCCACTCCGAATCCCTCACGGCTCCAAGCCCACTATGGTTGGGGATTTCCTGCAGAGATGAAAATAAAGGGTGAGTTCAGTAAACTCAGTGTGTAAAATAACCCAACCATAGCCAAAACAGATCAAACCTCAGAGTCAGACTTATCTAGGCCTTGGCCCAGTACAGATATCAGAATGAAACCCATAGGCCCATAGCAGATACAGAACAAATATATCATGAATGCAGAAATCCCAACCCAGAGCCATCCATAACACCCCCGTACCATCCTTACACCATGTGGGGAGACTACTCGACCCATCCAACCGCTACACACCACAGAAATTGCTGCGAAGCTGCCAGATATTGTGACAAAGTCACCATATATAGATATTGTGGCTAGGCCACCAGAACAGATATATATATGTAGCGAAGCCACTAGATTGCAACGAGGCTGCCAGATATTGTGACGAAGTCACCAAAACAGATATATGTGGCGAGGGCACCAGATTGCAGCGAGGCTGCCAGAACGCTTCCTCCATCAATATAAACCCATGTCCCATGAAACAGAAATAATATGTCATGGCATACATATACAGAAACAGAACATCATGCTTTTTAGAAAAAAAGAATAACCCTAGGGGTAAAATCATAATTTTGCATGCATAAGGGTATTTAAGTAATTATGACCTATTGCTAAGGTTTCATGCTCATTCTAATGTTTACCAAGTAATCAAAAGTACTGACCTCGTCTTTTTACCAAAGTGGGCCCGTTGGCCCATTGGCCCGTTTTTGGCCCATTAAGCCCAAAAATACCGTTGTGCACGAAAATGCACACTTTGCACTCTAATCATCCAAATGCACCATATTCATTAACAACTGTCTCACGAGCACTCGCACACTCGCGAGTTCAAAAAATACCAATGTTTCGGTATTTCGGCTTTTACCGATTCAGTCTAAGGGAGGGTGTCATTTACACACCTGGTTGATGACGATTGATGACGATATCTCCCCCACGATAATCCTACAATCGATCACGGACCCATTGGGAACACATGGCCCATTTTAGCCCATCGCGGCCCGAAATAGCCGTCCCACTGCTAGAGTAATGAGAAATACACACCTGTTAGGAGACTGCAGTTAATCCGCGCTCCAAACACTCTTAGCTGACAACCAACCCAAACGAACAAGTCACAAAGCGAAAGGGATCAGCCAAGAAGGCTATGCCTACTCTCCTTATGGTCTGCTTTATTTAAAGCTAGCTCTCCATCTACTCTTATGTTAGCTTCCCGATGTGGGATCCCTCCATCACCAGAGTTTAAAACCAACACCAACTCTTGCAGTCCCAACATAGCAAAATAATCAACCTTTGCGTGCTAAAGGATTCGAACCGAAGTCCTCTCACATGCCAACTCACGCCACCACCACTAGGCCATCAACTCATTTGTGTCATAAATCCAACACATTAAACTTTAAAGGTACCTACTTGCTTCAAGATTTATTGAAAAGAAAAACCAAAATATATTGCAAGAGCCAAGACTTGATCCTTGGACCCCTTGCTTCCTCTATGGCGTCACTTCCTTGTCCCCTAAGTGGTGCCACCTTGCCATTACACCACACTCCTTTTTGTGTCATCTTTTACCCCTTTACTCTTAAAAGCCCAAACGCCAATTGCATCACCTGTTCATAAAATTAAAATTCCAAAGAGTACCACGGATTTAACTTAAGTTTGGGCTTTCCAAAGGCCCACTAACCTACTAAAATATATATATTAACCAACCAGAACACACAAATTTTAAAAATCACAGAAACACAGAAAACCCAAAAATTGGGGCGTTACAACTCTACCCTCCTTAAAGAAATTTCATCCTCGAAATTTTACCTGAATCAAACAGATGAGGATGTTGTTGACGCATTGCCACTTCTGGCTCCCAAGTAGCTTCCTCTCTGCCATGATTACGGCACAGTACCTTTACTAGCATAACTAATTTGCTGCTCAAAATCTTAACATCTCGATCCAAAATCTGCACAGGCTCTTCCTCAAAAGTGAAGTCAGTTTGGACCTCGATCTCTCCAACCGGTACAACATGAGTAGGGTCAGAACGATGCCGCCTTAACATGGAGACGTGAAAGACATCATGAATCCTATCCAACTCTGGAGGTAGCTCCAACTGATAAGCCACTGGACCCACTCGCTTAAGAATTCGATAAGCCCAATGAACCGCAGACTTAACTTGCCTTTCCTCCCAAACCTTAATATTTTCTTCCAACGCGAAACCTTCAAGAAGACCATATCACCCACAGAGTACTCAATTTCCTTGCGCTTCAAATCTGCATATGACTTCTTTCTATCATATGCTTCCTTCAACCGGTCTCTAATCAACTTGACCTTATCCTCAATATCTGCCACAACTCAGGTCCAAGAACCTGTCGTTCACCCAACTCGGTCCAACAACTACGTGTATGACATCTTCGCCCATACAGTACCTCATAAGGAGCCATTCGAATACTTGCCTGATAACTGTTGTTGTATGCAAACTCTGCCAACGGTAAGTAATCCTCTCAACTGCCTCAAAAGTCGATAACGCATCCCCTCAACATGTCTTCCAGAATTTGAATAACCCTTTCCGACTGACCATCAGTCTGAGGATGATAGGCTGTACTAAAGTTCAACCGCTTCCCAACTCCTCATGCAACTTTTTCCAAAACTGAGATGTGAATCTAGGATCTCGATCAGAAATAATCGACACTAGCACTCCGTGAAGTCGCACTATTTCTGCCACATACAATTTGGCTAACTTCTAAAGTGAATAATCAGTGCGAACAGGTATGAAATGAGCAGATTTGGTCAACCTATCCACAATTACCCAAATTGAGTCCTTCTTCGACAGTGTCAAGGGTAACCCACTCACAAAATCCACGGTTACCCTCTCCCACTTCTAAAGTGGTACTTTCACTGGCTACAAAAGTCTGGAAGGTAATTGATGTTTAGCTTTCACTTGCTGACAAGTCAGACATTTTCCCACACCTTCCGTTACCTCTCGCTTCAATCCAGGCCACCAATACAACACCTTTAAGTCGCGATACATTTTACTCCCTCTAGGATGCATAGCACATAGACCTCCATGAGGTTCTTTCAGAATTGCTTGCCTCAAGTCAGAGTCCTTTAGAATACAAAATCTACCTCGGTAACACAAAACTCCCTTATTGTTCAGCCCGAACTCAGAAGTATCCCCATTCTTAACCTGTCGGAATTGAGAAACCAGGGACTTATCCCTCGATTGTTTTTCCTTAATCTCATCCACCCAGGTCGGCCTAACTTGCAGTTCTGCTAACAGACTACCGTCGTCATATAGATTCAAACGAGCAAACATGGCTCTCAGATCAGATACAGTTCTACGACTTAGGGAATCAGCCACCACATTAGCTTTGCCTGGGTGATACTCAATCACGCAGTCATAATCCTTAAGCAACTCTATCCATCTCCACTGCCTAAGGTTCAGCTCCTTCTGAGTCAGCAAGTACTTAAGACTCTTATGATATGTGTATATAATACACCTTTCTCCGTACAGGTAATGTCTCCAAATTTTAAGCATAAAGATTACCGCTGCCAATTCCAGATCATGAGTAGGATAGTTAAATTCATGTGGTTTAAGCTGTCGCGATGCATAAGCAACCACTTTACCCTCTTGCATCAGCAGACAGCCCAATCCTACATGTGATGCATCACTGCATACGGTAAAATCTTTTCTAGACTCCGGCTGAATCAGTACAGGTGCCTCGGTCAGAACTTTTTTCAGCTTCTCAAAATATTCTTGTTGTTTCTCAGTCCAAACAAACGATACTCCCTTCCTTATAAGCTTTGTCAAAAGCGCTGCCATCATAGAAAATCCTTCCACAAACCTTCTATAGTACCCAGCTAAACCCAGAAAACTTCAAATTTCTGACACTAACCTCGGTGGCTTCCATTCCAGAATCACTTCAATCTTTCGAGGGTCCACCTTGATCCCTTTAGCAGAGACAACATGCCCCAAGAAAGTTACCTCTCTTAACCAGAACTCACACTTACTGAATTTTGCATAAAGCTCCTTCTCCCTCAACACTTGCAGCACAATACGAAGATGCTCATCATGCTTCACCTTAGTTTCAGAATAAACCAAAATATCGTCGATAAAGACGACCACGACTCGATCCAAGTATGGCTGGAACACTCGATTCATCAGATCCATAAATGCCGCAGGTGCGTTCATCAACCCAAATGGCATAACCAAGAACTCATAGTGACCATACCGAGTTCTGAATGCCGTCTTGTGAATATCCACCTCCTTAACCCTCAACTGATGATACCCAGATCGAAGGTCAGTCTTGGAAAATACTGAAGCTCCTCTAATTTGGTCGAATAAATCATCAATTCTCGGCAGTGGGTACTTGTTCTTAATCGTCAATTTGTTCAACTATTGATAATCGATGCACATCCGCATTGACCCATCTATCTTCTTTACGAACAACACTAGTGCTCCCCACGGAGACACACTTGGTCTAATTAAGCCTCATCCAATAACTCTTGAATTTGGGCTTTCATCTCCACCAACTCCTTCGGTGCCATCCTATAAGGTGCAATGGACACCGGTGCTGTTCCAGGCAACAAGTTGATTCCAAACTCAATCTCTCGGTTCGGGGGCAAACCCAGAAGCTCCTCTGGAAAAACATCTTGAAAATCCTTGATGGTTCTAACTTTATCCACTGTCAGATCCTCAGTTTTCAATTGCCTTACAAATGCCAAATAAGCCTTACATCCCTTTCGAATCCACTTTTTGGCTCTCAATGCCGACACCACATTAGACAGATAATCCCTACGCTCGCCTATCACCAAAACCTCCTCATCCTTTTTGGTCTTTAACATTATTTGCTTAGCAGCACAATCCAGAGTAGCCCTATGCTTAACAAGTCACTCCATCCCAAAATGAGATCCAATTCTCCAAAAGGTATCTCCATCAGATCTCCAGAGAAAACTTTTCCTTGAGTTTCTATAGCCACATCTCTATACAATTTATCTACCCTAACCGAGTGACCCAAAGGACTTAGTACAGATACCCTACTCACGATCTCCTCAGAGCGTACACCCAGCGACCCAGATATAGCACATGCAACATATGAATGGGTAGATCCAACATCTCCCAATGCAGTGTATGGCATACTGGAAATCAGAAACGTACCAGTTATAACGTCAGGTGCATCACCCTCCTCTCAGCGACGAGCTGCATACACCAATGCTGGCTGACGAGCCTCAACAAATCCAACACCCTTGCCAGGTGCTCCTCTTCCTCGACCATTTCCATTACCACCTCTACCTTGTCCACGTCCTCTCGGAAACTGTGGTCCACCCCTCAATGGTTGAGCGACCCTCTGCTCTAAAACTTGAACCTGATCTGGTTCCTAGGGACAATCCTTAACCTTATGCTCTGTAGATCCGCATTGGAAATAAGCACCAGAACGTTTCCGACACTCGCCCATATGCATATTCCCACAATTCCTACAACTCTGCGGTCTAACAGCATTCATCGGTACTGCTCGAACTGGCTCCATTACCCTTGCTCTCTTAACATTCCTGCTCATACCACCTGAAAGTCTTGAATCTCTCCTAAAACGGTTCTGATCTTTCTCACGATTCTGTCTTTCTGTATGCTTCACTTCCTTAGCTATCTTAGCTTTCTCCACTAAAGAAGCGAAGTTACGCTCCCTCTGTGAAGCAATCAGCACCCTAAGTTCATCTCTTAGACCATCCTCGAAGCGTACGCTACGCTCATACTCTGTAGCGACAATCCCAGAAGCATACCGGCTCAGTCTCAGAAACTCAGACTCATACTCAGCCACTGCCTTACTCCCTTGGACCTGGTTTAGAAATTCTTTTCGGCGAGCGTCCACGTAACTAGCCCCAACATACTTTCCTTTGAAGGCTATCTTAAACAGCTCCCAAGTCACACTGTCAGTAGGAGTTCCATCTCTCACCGTGAGCCACCACTGATAAACCTCATCCCTGAGTAACGATATGGCTCCCTTCAGCTTCTACTCCACAGAGAAGTCCAGATCATCCATAATCCGCTCTGTGGCTTCTAACCAATACTCAGCCACATTCCGAGCTACACCAGATACGCCCCTAAATATCTCTGCTCCATTGGCCCGGAGCCGCTCAGAAATAGACCCCCGAATTTTATTTCCCGTACTTGCCCTAGCAACCTTTTCCAAAACTCGGAGCATTGCTTGGGATAGAGCATCGTCCCCGGTACCTCAATCATGAGACTCTACCTCTATTACCGGTGGTACCGGCGCATCTGTTGCTGGCACATGTCCTGAAGACAAAGATTCAGCCTGAGCATTACCTCGGCCACGTCCACGGCCTCTTCCATGAGCTGCTCGTGTACTCATTTCGTATTACCTGGTTAAGAATTTTATGAATCAGTTTAATATTTCAGTGTTTATTATAGATGTCTTATGAATAACAGTAATTTAGAGTTTGAGTTTGTTTCCTTTTGCGATAGCCTAGCTACAGTCTCAGTCTACTTATCAGAATTTCTATAGTTCCAGTGTTACCCTAACTAAAGTACCATGATAAGGTTTTGAAAAAGCATATAACATATATTTTAGAAACAATCAGAAAGGCTCAAAAAACTTACAGACTTGGGCAGGAGATTCTGTGTGCCACCTTCTAAAAAAAACCTAATTTTAGAAAACCGATTTTAATCTTTAAAATCAACTATTTGTAAAGAGAAAATATTGGAAACATTCTCGAAAATAATTTATAATCAAGTTCCAAAAAAAAGGATTTTCGAAAAACTTTATTCAGTATTTCTTTACAAACTCTCGTTTTTAGACCCATTCCACGGCCGAGTTGTTGCAACCTGGCTCTGATACCATTAAATGTAACACCCTAAACCCGGCTCAGACGTTATTGCCAAATCTGACGTGTCACATGGACTTACGACTTAGTATGCATTCGTTGGTTTAAGTGATTGGGGTGGTCTTTGTAAAAACAGCGGTTGAATGGAAAGCTAGTTTATCAAGCTTTATGCTATCCATTTGTTGTGCTTGTTGAGTCTTGGAAACGTTTATTAATTTTGAAAACCCGCGCAGCCTAACACTAGCAGTTTCGACATAGTATAAATATAGTCAAGAAATAAAATCATAGCGGAAAAAGAAATTTAAATAGCGGCCTTATTACAACTTAAAACCCAAAATTAAATCAGAATATAAAATAATAAAAATAAACTAACTTAGAAAACCAACTTTGCACATGATGTGGCCACTCCGAATCCCTCACGGCTCCAAGCCCACTATGGTTGGGGATTTCCTGCAGAGATGAAAATAAAGGGTGAGTTCGGTAAACTCAGTGTGTAACATAACCCAACCATAGCCTAAACAGATCAAACCTCAGAGTCAGACTTATCTGGGCCTTGGCCCAGTATAGATATTAGAATGACACCCATAGGCCCATAGCAGATACAGAACAAATATATCATGAATGCAGAAATCCCAACCCAGAGCCATCCATAACACCCCCGTACCAGCCTTACACCATGTGGGGAGACTACTCGACCCACCCAACCGCTACACACCACAGAAATTGCAGTGAAGCGACCAGATATTGTGACAAAGTCACCAGATACAGATATTGTGGCTAGGCCACCAAAATAGATATATATATGTGGCGAAGCCACCAGATTGCAGCGAGGCTGCCAGATATTGTGACGAAGTCACTAGAATAGATATATGTGTCGAGTCCACCAGATTGCAGCGAGGCTGCCAGAACGCTTCCTCCATCAATATAAACCCATGTCCCATGCAACAGAAATAATATGTCATGGCATACGTATACAGAAACAAAAGATCATGCTTTTCAGAAAAAAGAATAACCCTAGAGGTAAAATCATAATTTTGCATACATAAGGGTATTTAAGTAATTATCACCTATTGCTAAGGTTTCATGCTCATTCTAACGTTTACCAAGTAATCAGAAGTACTTATCTCGTCTTTTTACCAAAGTGGGCCCGTTGGCCCATTGGACTGTTTTCGGCCCATTAAGCCCAAAAATACCGTTGTGCACGAAAATACACACTCTGTACTCTAGTCATCCAAATACACCATATTCATTAACAACTGTCTCACGAGCGCTTGTACGCTCGCGAGTTCACAAAATACCAACGTTTCGGTATTTCGGCTTTTACCGATTCAGTCTAAGGGAGGGTGTCGTTTACACACCTGGTTGATGACGATTGATGACGATATCTCCCTCGCGATAATCCTACAATCTATCACTAATACATTAGACTTACGAATTAACTATAACTAACATATATCCACGTCAACTAACCCAATCATCACACAAGTTAGTCATTTACACACGAGGGGCAATACAGTTATTTTACCCTCTAGGGGTAAATTGGTAGTCCTACCCTACAGGGGTATTTTAGTAATTCTACAACTTATCCACTTGGGCCTACGGACCCATTGGGACTACATGGCCCATTTTAGCCCATCGCGGCCCGAAATAGCCGTCCTACTGCTAGAGTAATGAGAAATACACACATGTTAGGAGACTGCAGTTAATCCGCGCTCCAAACACTCTTATGTGACAGCCCAAAATTGACCCTAGTCGGGGAGTGGTTTCGGGACCGCTAAACCGAGTCACCGAAATGTTCGAATGTGATATTTATGGTCTAGAATATGTAATTATGAATGTGTGAAAATTTCAATGTTCGATTTAGTCGATTGCGTGTGAGTTTTGGTAAATAGAACTTATGTGAGAAAATTTTGAAATGTGATAGGTCAAAGCATAAGGACCTATTAGTGCATGTTGAAAAAGGGGGACTTGCATGTCAATTTCCCCCCTCTATTAGTAGTGGCCGGCCATGACAAGCATGGTAGACCATGTGTGATGGGCAAGAACATGTCATAAACATGTTGAGTTAGTGTGTCATGGGAAGTATGATAAAATAAGGAGCATGGGCATAAAATAATGAAAGGGAATATGATGAAAACAAAAAAAAGTGTGTGCTTGCTTCCCCCCCCATTGCCGTGAGTTAAAGAAAAGAAAAGAAAAATTTTGTTCATCCTTTTTCATCTTCTTTTGGCCGAAAATTCTAAGGAAGGAGGAAGGAGTTCTTGCTTCATGTTTGGTTTGGAAGAGGATTAGGAGGAGGTTTGGCCATACTTGTATCTAGATCAAGGTATGTTTGAGGTTGTGCCATGAGATTCATGCATGTTTTTTTAGTTGCTAGCTTGAGTTCTAATTAGCCCATGGTTCAAATCTTTGCTATGTCATGGGGATGATATTCGGCCTAGGTGGAGTTTGTATTAATGCCATTGCATGCTAAATATGAAGCTTGTTAATGATGCATGTGATGGTGGATTGATGATTCGTGAATCTTCTTTTTAGCATTTTTGAGTGAGCACATATGTGCATTGGTTGCTAGATGGAGAAGGATCGGCTAGCAAGTTGTGTGCTAAGGCCGAATATAATTTTTGTATATTAATGAGTAATGCATGTGTTAAATTGATGGAAAGGGAGAGGATGCTTTACTAGTGTATATATGTGTGTATTAGCCAAGTTTTGAACTTGAAACAAAATGGTGTTTAGTCAATACAAGTGACCATACTTGTAGAATGTATTAAGTGTTGCAATCGGCCCCAACATAGACATGCATATTCGGCCATAGGAAGGAGATTGGTGTTGCATGTATTCGGTCAGAGGCAAGCATATTGATGCTTTTGTCTTGGCTTAGAAAATTCGGGCAAGGGGGAAAATTAGCCAAAATGTTGAGTTTGATTCATGATTCCGTACATATGTGACTTTAATGTCTAATGTATAAATATGGGCTAAGTGCCTTGTGTTCCTCTTTTCGATGCTCAAATGATTAAATCAATTTATTTGCTTAATTAAGCTCAAGAGCAAAGGGGAACTAAATCCGATAAAGGGAAGGAAAAAGTGGTCGAATAGCTATCGGAATCGTTCGACAACATCCGAGGTAAGTTCTTGAGTAAAAGAGCTTAAATTATGATTGATTAGATCATGTTTTAAGCAAATCAAAATCATGCTCTTTGTGTGTGGCTGTTGAGCCGAAATTGCAAGAATGATAAGTGTCTTGTGTTCGAGTTTTGCTAACGAAAATGAAATACGAATGTGCCATGATTTATTGTTAAATGTGCATGGTTATTTGAATGATGTCCGGGCTAAGTCCCAAAGGCTTTGTGCTAAGTGACCATATCCGGACTAAGATCCGAAGGTATTTGTGCGAGATACTAATTCCGGGCTAAGCCTGAAGGCATTTGTGCGAGTTACTAAATCCGGGTTAAGTCCCGAAGGCATTTGTGCGAGTTACTATAACCGGGCTATGTCCCAAAGGCATTTGAACGAGTAGCTATATCCGGTTAAATTCCGAAGGTACGTGATTTGGTAATGAATGATCTTGCTGTAAAAATTTCAGTTAATACGCTTGAAACATCCCAACATTGAGGTATGTTTCGTATGTGCTTTGAATTAGTTGAGCCCTTACAAATAAGTATTCGCTCAGTTGATAAATGAGCTACCGGCCTTTGGCTAAGTTGATCTTTGTGTATGAATAAAAGGGTTGGTAATGTGAAGTAAGTATGATATTGAAAAATTGTGCATATGAAATTATCCGTTTAGCTACATGAATGCCATACTTTTGTTGTGCTGGAATCCCTTGCTCAAAACTTACTAAGCATAAATTGCTTACTACGTCTCCTTGATTCTCTATTTTATAGATTTTGGTTCTCCAGCTATCGAACTCGGGATTTTGAAGTCGAAGTCGCCCACACTATCAAAGCCCCCCCTTTTGGTACAATTTTGGTTGAACTTCGAAATGGCATGTATAGGACTACCCTTTTTGTTGGGGGTCATGGACCCTTTGGACTTGTATAATTTTGGATAGCCATGCGAAAATGGCTTATATATGTTTGAGTATAATGTTATAATCATTTGGTATGGACATGGTTATTGAGAGGTGTGGATATGCTTAACAAGGATTGGCCATGGGAATGGTTAATCACTATCATAATTTGTGCTATTTATGCTAAAAGGGCTAGTTGAATCATGGAAACTATGAAATAGGTAAAGTCTACCTTAAAGGCAGATGCTGACAGCAGCAGTGATGTAGATTTGGAAAATCACTAAAAATCGTAGGAAGTGAATTAAATAGTGAATAAATTATGTAAACGAACCTTGATGAATCTATTTTCATAAGAAAGTAACGAAACGGTCATATATACAGTATGTTAAGAGATATTTAGGTTCTCGTGAGACAGGGCCAGAACGGTTTCTGGATTTCCTGTTCCGACTTTGGAAATTAATTATAAATTAACCAGAGACAATTAGTAGTCATGCCATATATGTATAGATTCCTATTTGAGTCTAGTTTCTATAGAAACAAACGAAATCAGTATTGAAGCTCTGTACAGGGATATATCCAAGTCGTAATGCGCAAAGGTCAGTGTAGTCAATCCCTGTTACATGGGAGATTTTGACTAATAAACTGTACTAATTGACCCAACAAAAAATTCTAGAAAAAAATTTGTAGATGGACATATGAGTTTAGTTTCGGGGAAAATTTACAGAACTGGATTCTGAGTTTCTTAACTCAAGATATGATTTTTTTAGCGACTAGTACGCAGATTGGCAGTGTCTGGGAAATTTTTTTTATAAGTGGTTTAAAGTCTGTTAACACCTCGTGTTCGACTCCGGTGACGGTCTCGGGTTCGGGGTGATACATTTGATTGGTATCAGAGCTACGGTTTAGTCGATTCTAGGACTACCGTAATGCGTTGGGTCTAGCTATACATGCCATTTTATGTGATTATTTGATAGTGTGGTGATTTCTGACAATTGTAAATGTGTTTATTTATAGTAATGGATCCCGATCCCGACCGAGCGGTAGCTGATGATCTTGAGAGTGTAGCGCCTGCTCCCGCACAAGGGACAGCGCCGGCGGACTCTCAACCTAATGCTAGTAACCCGAATGATGAAGCTAGACAAGCTTTCTATAGCGTGATGAATGATTGGTTCAACCAATACATTCGAACTAATACGGCTGTTCCACAACCTCCATTCCCGACAAATACAACCCCCGCACCTACACTACCTCCAGAAATTGACCAAATAAGGTCAAATAAGCCCCCAGTTGACAGAATCCGAAAACATGGGGCTACTGAATTTAAAGCTACAGATAGCGTCGACGCCGAGCAAGCTAAATTTTGGTTGGACAACACTATCCGGGTACTCGATGAGCTATCTTGTACACCTGATGAATGTCTAAAGTGTACTATCTCCTTGCTAGGCGATTCTGCCTACTATTGGTGGAGTACTCTGACTTCGGTTCTGCCCCGAGAGCAAGTAACTTGGGAGTTTTTCCAAACTGAGTTTCGGAAAAAGTATATCAGTTAGAGATTTGTTGATCAAAAACGGAAGGAATTTCTTGAGCTTAAGCAAGGTTCTATGTCAGTTACTGATTACGAGCGAAAATTTGTTAGACTTAGTAGATACGCTCGGGAATGTGTTTCGTCCGAGGCTATCATGTGTAAACACTTCGAGGATGGGCTGAATGAAGATATAAAAATGTTCGTGGGCATTCTTGAAATACGAGAGTTCGTAGTACTTGTCGAGCGAGCTTGTAAAGCCAAAGAGCTTAGAAAAGAAAAACAAAAAGTTGATGTGGGAACTGGAGAGTTTCGTAAAAGATCCTCGGGAAAGTCTCTTCAACAGGCATCGAAGAAATTTCGAGATGATGTGGGCCGGTCTAGAGGCACTTCGGGCCTTTTTAGACGAGATCGTGATCGACCCCCTGTGGGTACACGAGGCACTTCGGTCACCAGTGTTGGGAATAAACGTCGAGACAGAACGAAATGTTGATATTGCGGTAAATGGAATTCGGGGAGTTGTAGATTCCCTGACCGCTCCTGTTACAAGTGCGGATCAGTTGACCACTTCATTAAAGATTGCCCGAGGTTGTCTGAACAGAATGTAAATCAGAGTGGGAAACCGGGTGCTACCACTGCTCGAGGTAGACCATCTGGAAATACGGGCAATGCTAGTGGTGGTCAGAGAGGATCTAGAGATGCTACGACCAGATCCGAGGCTCGTGCGCCTGCTAGAGCTTATGCTATACGTGCCCGCGAGGATGCTTCTTCGCCTGATGTTATTACCGGTACTTTTACTCTCTTTGATACTAATGTAATTGCTTTGATTGACCCCGATTCTACTCATTCTTACATATGTGAAACCTTAGCATCCAGTAAGACTTTACCTATTGAGTCTACTGAGTTCGTAATTCGGGTGTCAAATCCCTTGGGTCGTTACGTGCTTGTCGACAAAGTGTGTAAGAAATGTCCCCTAGTAATTCGAGGTTCCTATTTTCCGGCGGACTTGATGCTTTTGCCGTTTGATGAATTTGATGTTATTCTTGGTTTGGATTGGTTGACCGCGCATGATGCGGTTGTGAATTGCAAAAGCAAGACTATTGATTTGAGGTGCGCAAATAACGAGATGATCCGAGTTGAGTCTACGGACTTAAAGGGGTTGTCAGCTGTAATATCCTCAATGTTGGCCCAGAAATATGTAAGAAAAGGGTGCGAAGCATACCTTGCGTATGTACTTGATGACAAAGAATTTGAAAAGAAACCCGAATCTGTGCCGGTGGTTTGTGAATACCCGGATGTTTTTCCTGAAGAATTACCGGGTTTACCACCTGTTTGGGAGATAGAGTTTGGTATTGAGCTTGTACCTGGGACTACGCCGATTTCAATAGCTCCGTATCGTATGGCACCAACCGAGTTAAAAGAGTTGAAAGCTCAGTTGCAAGAATTGACGGATAGAGGTTTCGCTCGACCAAGTTTCTCACCTTGGGGTGCACCAGTATTGTTCGTGAAAAAGAAGGACGGAACCATGAGGTTGTGCATTGACTATCGTCAGCTGAATAAAGTGTCAATAAAGAACAAATATCCGTTACCGTGTATCGATGATTTGTTCGACCAACTGAAGGGAGCCTCAGTGTTCTCAAAAATAGATTTGAGATCGGGCTATTATCAGTTGCGAATTCGAGATTCGGACATACCCAAAACTGCCTTCAGAACGAGATATGGTCACTACGAATTCTTAGTGATGCCGTTTGGGCTCACTAATGCCCCTGCGGTATTTATGGATTTGATGAATAGGATCTTCAGACCATATTTGGATCGGTTCGTAGTTGTGTTCATTGATGACATCTTGGTCTATTCAAGAGATGAGACCGAACATGCTGAGCACCTGAGATTAGTGTTGCAAATTTTGCGGGATAAGCAGTTATATGCTAAGTTCAGTAAGTGTGAGTTCTGGTTAAGAGAGGTTAGCTTCTTGGGTCACGTGGTATCCGCATCGGGTATTCGAGTTGACCCGAGCAAAATTTCAGCCATACTTAACTGGAAGCCTCCAAGAAATATTACCGAAGTTCGGAGCTTCCTGGGGCTCGCCGGTTATTACCGACGATTTGTAAAAGGTTTCTCGATGATAGCCACACCAATGACGAAGCTACTTCAAAAGGATGTTAAGTTCGAATGGACGGAGAAATGTTAGAAAAGTTTCGATCAACTGAAAACTTATTTGACTGAAGCTCCAATTTTAGTGCAACCCGAATCAGGCAAAGAGTTTGTCATTTATAGTGA
This sequence comes from Gossypium hirsutum, assembly GCF_007990345.1. NCBI lineage: Eukaryota > Viridiplantae > Streptophyta > Magnoliopsida > Malvales > Malvaceae > Gossypium > Gossypium hirsutum. The sequence goes on along the minus strand of NC_053435.1, from coordinate 28,341,876 downwards.
CGCATCCCTACTTGGGTTGGGTTGCGTATTGATGCAAGAAGGTCGAGTGGTGGCCTATGCGTCGAGACAATTAAAGCCACATGAGAAAAATTATCCGACCCATGATTTTGAACTAGCTGCCATCGTATTTGCTTTAAAAATATGGCGACATTACTTATTTGGTGAAAAGTGCCATGTATTTTCGGATCACAAAAGTCTCAAATATTTGATGACTCAAAGAGACTTAAATCTGCGACAAAGACGTTGGCTTGAGTTGTTGAAAGATTACGAGCTTGTCATTGATTACCACCCGGGAAAGGCTAATGTGGTTGCGGACGCCTTAAGCCAGAAATCATTGTTTGCTTTACGAGCGATGAATGTGCACTTGTCTGTTCTACCCGACAATGTGTTAGTAGCTGAATTAAAAGCCAAACCATTATTGATTCATCAAATTCGTGAAGACCAGAAAGTTGATGATGAATTGGTTGCAAAACGGGCTGAGTGTGTTCCAAACAAGGAATCGGAGTTTCAAATTGATGATGATGATTGTTTGAGGTTCAGAAGTCGTTTGTGTGTTCCAAGGAATTCGGAACTCATTTCGATGATTCTGAACGAAGCCCATTGTAGCCGAATGTCAATTCACCCGGGGAGTACGAAAATGTACAACGATTTGAAACGTTGGTTTTGGTGGCATGGTATGAAACGAGACATCTCCGACTTTGTTTCGAGATGTTTAATATGTCAACAAGTGAAAGCAGAACATCAAGTGCCTTCAGGATTACTTCAGCCGATCATGATACCTGAGTGGAAATGGGATCGAGTCACAATGGACTTTGTGTCCGGACTGCCATTGTCAGCAAGTAAGAAAGATGCGATTTGGGTTGTTGTCGATAGACTGACTAAGTCGGCTCACTTTATCCCCGTGCGTACGGATTTTTCATTGGATAAACTAGCTGAATTGTACGTTTCTCAGATTGTGAGATTACACGGGGTACCTATTTCTATCGTGTCGGATAGAGATCCGAGATTCACCTCACGATTTTGGAGGAAATTGCAAGAAGCTTTGGGTACCAAGCTGCATTTTAGCACTGCTTTTCACCCCCAAACCGATGGTCAATCTGAGCGAATAATTCAGATACTTGAGGATATGTTGAGATGTTGCATCCTCGAGTTCAGTAGTTCATGGGAATGGTATTTACCTTTGATTGAATTCGCTTACAACAATAGTTTTCAATCAAGTATTAAGATGGCACCTTACGAGGCTTTGTACGGTCGTAAATGCCGTACACCATTGTTTTGGACCGAGCTCGGTGAAAGTAAAATTTTCGGAGTTGATTTGATTAAAGATGCCGAACAGAAAGTAAAGGTAATCCATGAAAGTCTGAAGGCAGCCACAGATCGTCAAAAATCGTATGCGGATTTGAAACGAAAAGACATTGAATATCAGGTGGGAGATAAAGTGTTTCTTAAAGTTTCGCCTTGGAAAAAGGTACTCAGATTTGGCCGTAAGGGCAAGTTGAGCCCGAGATTCATTGGGCCGTACGAAATCTCCGAACGAGTTGGTCCGGTTGCATATAGATTGATTTTGCCCCCTGAACTTGGAAAGATTCACGATGTCTTTCATGTTTCGATGCTTCGACGCTATAGATCTGATCCATCGCACATAATTAGCCCATCTGAGGTTGAAATTCAAGCCGATATGAGTTATGAAGAAGAACCGATGCGTATCCTAGCTTGTGAAGTGAAGGAGTTGTGAAACAAAAGGGTTCCGCTAGTAAAGGTGTTATGGCTCAAACACGGGATCGAGGAAGCTACTTGGGAAACCGATAAGATTTTCGAGGACGAAAATTTCTTAAGTGGGGGAGAGTTGTGACAGCCCAAAATTGACCCTAGTCGGGGAGTGGTTTCGGGACCGCTAAACCGAGTCACTGAAATGTTCGAATGTGATATTTATGGTCTAGAATATGTAATTATGAATGTGTGAAAATTTCAAGCTTCGATTTAGTCGATTGCATGTGAGTTTTAGTAAATAGGACTTATGTGAGAAAATTTTGAAATGTGATAGGTCAAAGCATAAGGACCTATTAGTGCATGTTGAAAAAGGGGGGACTTGCATGTCAATTTCCCCCTCTATTAGTAGTGGCCGGCCAGGACAAGCATGGTAGACCAAGTGTGATGGGCAAGAACATGTCATAAACATGTTGAGTTAGTGTGTCATGGGAAGTATGATAAAATAAGGAGCATGGGCATAAAATAATGAAAGGGAATATGATGAAAACAAAAAAAAAGTGTGTGGTTGTTTCCCCCCCCCCCATTGCCGTGAGTTAAAGAAAAGAAAAGAAAAATTTTGTTCATCCTTTTTCATCTTCTTTTGGCCGAAAATTCTAAGGAAGGAGGAAGGAGTTCTTGCTTCATGTTTGGTTTGGAAGAGGATTAGGAGGAGGTTTGGCCATACTTGTATCTAGATCAAGGTATGTTTGAGGTTGTGCCATGAGATTCATGCATGTTTTTTTTAGTTGCTAGCTTGAGTTCTAATTAGCCCATGGTTCAAATCTTTGCTATGTCATGGGGATGATATTCGGCCTAGGTGGATTTTGTATTAATGCCATTGCATGCTAAATATGAAGCTTGTTAATGATGCATGTGATGGTGGATTGATGATTCTTGAATCTTCTTTTTAGCATTTTTGAGTGAGCACATATGTGCATTGGTTGCTAGATGGAGAAGAATCGGCTAGCAAGTTGTGTGCTAAGGCAGAATATAATTTTTGTATATTAATGAGTAATGCATGTGTTAAATTGATGGAAAGGGAGAGGATGCTTTACTAGTGTATATATGTGTGTATTAGCCAAGTTTTGAACTTGAAACAAAATGGTGTTTAGTCAATACAAGTGACCATACTTGTAGAATGTATTAAGTGTTGCAATCGGCCCCAACATAGACATGCATATTCGGCCATAGGAAGGAGATTGGTGTTGCATGTATTCGGTCAGAGGCAAGCATATTGATGCTTTTGTCTTGGCTTAGAAAATTCGGACAAGGGAGAAAATTAGCCAAAATGTTGAGTTTGATTCATGATTCCGTACATATGTGACTTTAATGTCTAATGTATAAATAAGGGCTAAGTGCCTTGTGTTCCTCTTTTCGATGCTCAAATGATTAAATCAATTTATTTGTTTAATTAAGCTCAAGAGCAAAGGGGAACTAAATCCGATAAAGGGAAGGAAAAAGTGGTCGAATAGCTATCGGAATCGTTCGACAACATCCGAGGTAAGTTCTTGAGTAAAAGAGCTTAAATTATGATTTGATTAGATCATGTTTTAAGCAAATCAAAATCATGCTCTTTGTGTGTGGCTATTGAGCCGAAATTGCAAGAATGATAAGTGTCTTGTGTTCGAGTTTTGCTAACGAAAATGAAATACGAATGTGCCATGATTTATTGTTAAATGTGCATGGTTATTTGAATGATGTCTGGGCTAAGTCCCGAAGGCTTTGTGCTAAGTGACCATATCCGGACTAAGATCCGAAGGTATTTGTGCGAGATACTAATTCTGGGCTAAGCACGAAGGCATTTGTGCGAGTTACTAAATCCGGGTTAAGTCCCGAAGGCATTTGTGCGAGTTACTATAATCGGGCTATGTCTCGAAGGCATTTGAACGAGTAGCTATATCCGGTTAAATTCCGAAGGTACGTGATTTGGGAATGAATGATCTTGCTGTAAAAATTTCAGTTAATACGCTTGAAACATCCCAACATTGAGGTATGTTTCGTATGTGCTTTGAATTAGTTGAGCCCTTACAAATAAGTATTCGCTCAGTTGATAAATGAGCTACCGGCTTTTGGCTAAGTTGATCTTTGTGTATGAATAAAAGGGTTGGTAATGTGAAGTAAGTATGATATTGAAAAATTGTGCATATGAAATTATCCGTTTAGCTACATGAATGCTATACTTTTGTTGTGCTGGAATCCCTTGCTCAAAACTTACTAAGCATAAATTGCTTACTCCGTCTCCTTGATTCTCTGTTTTATAGATTTTGGTTCTCCAGCTATCGGACTCGGGATTTTGAAGTCGAAGTCGCCCACACTATCAAAGCCCCCCCCCTTTTGGTACAATTTTGGTTGAACTTCGAAATGGCATGTATAGGACTACCCTTTTTGTTGGGGGTCATGGACCCTTTGGACTTGTATAATTTTGGATAGCCATGCGAAAATGGCTTATATATGTTTGAGTATAATGTTATAATCATTTGGTATGGACATGGTTATTGAGAGGTGTGGATATGCTTAACAAGGATTGGCCATGGGAATGGTTAATCACTATCATAATTTGTGCTATTTATGCTAAAAGGGCTAGTTGAATCATGGAAACTATGAAATAGGTAAAGTCTACCTTAAAGGCAGATGCTGACAGCAGCAGTGATGTAGATTTGAAAAATCACTAAAATTAGTAGGAAGGGAATTAAATAGTGAATAAATTATGTAAACGAACCTTGATGAATCTATTTTCATAGGAAAGTAGCGAAACGGTCATATGAATAGTATGTTAAGAGATATTCAGGTTCTCGTGAGACAGGGCCAGAACGGTTTCTGGATTTCCTGTTCCGACTTTGGAAATTAATTATAAATTAACCAGAGACCATTAGGAGTCATGCCATATATGTATAGATTCCTATTTGAGCCTAGTTTCTATAGAAATAAACGACATCAGTATTGAAGCCTTGTACAGGGAGATATCCAAGTCGTAATGCACAAAGGTCAGTGTAGTCAATCCCTGTAACATGGGAGACTTTGACTAATAAACTGTACTAATTGGCCCAACCAAAAATTCTAGAAAACAATATGTAGATGGGCATATGAGTCTAGTTTTGGGGAAAATTTACGGAACTGGATTCCGAGTTTCTGAACTCAAGATATTATTTTTTTAGCGACTAGTACGCAGATTTGCAGTGTCTGGGAAATTTTTTTTATAAGTGGTTTAAAGTCTATTAACACCTCGTGTTCGACTCCGGTGACGGTCTCGGGTTCGGGATGTTACATCTTAGCTGACCCCAACCCAAACGAACACGTCACAAAGCAAAAGGGATCAGCCAAGAAGGCTATGCCTACTCTATTTATGGTTTGCTCCATTTAAAGCCAGCTCTCCATCTACTCTTATGTTAGCTTCTCGATGTGGGATCCCTCCATCACCAGAGTTTAAAACCAACACCAACTCTTGCCGTCCCAACATAGCAAAATAACCAACCTTTGCGTGCCAAGGGATTCGAACCAAAGTCCTCTCACATGCCAACTCACGCCACCACCACTAGGCCATCAACTCATTTGTGTCATAAATCCAACACATTAAACTTTAAAGCGCACCTACTTGCTTCCAGATTTATTGAAAAGAAAAACCAAAATATATTGCAATAGCCAAGACTTGAACCTTGGACCCCTTGCTTCCTCTATGGCGTCACTTCCTTTTCCCCTAAGTGGCGCTACCTTGCCACTACACCACACCTGTTTTTAAAATTAAAATTCCGAAGACTACCACGGATTTAACTTAAGTTTGGGCCTTCCAAAGGCCCGCTAACCTACTAAAATATATATATTAACCAACCAGAACACACATAAATTTTAAAAATCACAAAAACACAGAAAACCTGAAAATTGGGGCGTTACACCCATTACTCGGCCCAAGTGGACCTACACCCTCGTGTGGCCCATTTAACCCAAATTTAGATATGGCTACATGACCTGAATAGCCCAATCCAATAATTATCATAAGTTGCAGATTCAATTCGCGTGAGGCCCACGAGCCCATTAGGCCCACACGGCCCATCTAGGCCCAACGTGGCTCAAAACTACTTAAGTCGTGTGCGCAACATGACAAGTCTACCTACGTCCCACTTAACAGTGAAGTTTACCTACGCGGGCCCATTGGCCCAGTCCGGCCCAGGCCTATGAGATTACTCATGGTGGCCTTCCTCGATGTATGACCATGTTTCGTGGGCTCGGTTTACCCTTAAATAATCACACGCTCGTGAGGCCCCAAATGTCGAAGTTTTAGCTTTTCAGCTTTTGTCGATTTCTAACAAAGAAGGGCGTGAATACACACTTGTTTATAAGAATGCGCTGAAGTCCATGATCACCAACTTTGGCACATCCTGCATTGAGTCTTAATCCAGCTTCTCACCAACGCTCATGTTAGGCTTCCCGATGTGGGATTACTTTCAACCTTTAGGAACATTTCTTATTTTTATATGACCACTTCAACCACAGAGTTCCAGTCCAACTCCACCTCCTACATAGCTCAAATAGAAAAATAAATACCCCATTCCACATCCCAACACTTGAACCTTCGACCTCACAGTTACACAACACGCCACCTTGCCACTACACCACAAGGCTCTTTGTGTCAGCATTTTAGCCTCAATTAATTATAAGGTGTATAGGCCAAAGTCCAGGTTCCTTTAAAAGAAAAATCGAAATAAATTGCAAGAGCTAAGACTTAAACCTAGGCTCCCTTGCAACCTTAATGATGCCACAACCACTAGACCACATGCTTCCTTATGTCATTTCCCTGCACAATTAAATACTTATATACAACCTCCTTACGGACCCATACTCAAGGCGCAATACTTCTAGGCCCAAATTTGGGGCGTTACAGGGATCGAATTCTAATATCATGCCAATTAAATTGAAATCCATGCAAGTCTACCAATAAATCAATGACGTGATTGGCTAAAACAATTAATTTTAAGTTGTATACTAATATAAATATTGTATTCAAAACATTGATTTATTTCTATGAACTCTTTAAGCAAAGAGGCGATACATTATTCCAATAAAAAAATTGTAATTTGATCTATGTATTAAGTACTACTATGGAATTTAATAGTAAAGGAAATGTTATTTTTTTACAAAAGATGTTTAAAAACAAACTTTTATCCCTAATCTTCACTTTTTCATTGTGTGCCAAAATTACCTAACCCTGCAAAACCACATAAAAAAATCATGTTATTGCATTAAACAAAGCAACTTCATCACCGAAGAAGTAACAGAGATATGCATACTTCTTGTAGTCGATGTTAATGATACCCGCAACCGGCTTGGTGATAATTTCGAAGGCATTTCGAGAGATATATATTGTCAATGGGCGTCCCGGGCACTAATCAACGACCTTCATAGTAAGGCTCTTGCCTGTACATGGATGCCGTACACTATTTCAGGGTCTGGTGCATTTCATGGTGAACTTTTTCCTACACACTGCCCAATTTTTCCACAATGCATCACTAGCTGCAGCAATCATTTTTCCGTGATGCTAGTTTTTGAAGCATGCAGAAGCTACCAACAACCCCAATATATAACATAGTTATATATTTGTTTCAAATACAAGCATTTAGTTAAGTAATAATTCAAATATTGATTATAAATTTGATGGATTTTAATTAGGAGAAATTAGAGAAAACAATACTCACAAATATATTTTGTATAAAAGGTTGCAATCACTAGTTTTGCTGAAGCAAAGCAGACAAGGCAGCCAACCATACCAACAAAAATCAAAATATAATTCTCAATTGCTTAATTAGCTTTCGATGTTTTAGATTGTATGTGTTGTGAGCAATTAAGCTATAGGAATGGTCCATTTATATAGGCTAATTGTCTAATTTTTGTTGAGTCATCGGTATTTTTTTTCTTTTTTTGGGGGTTTTGCTAATAATAAACTTTTATTAGCAAAATTAATCACTAAATTGTTACATATCTTAAAATAAAGTGATAAACTATAACTAAATTCTAATTTGGTGTAGCGATACCACTACTCGACCTTGAAAGCAGTGATGGATCCCTTGTTATAATGTATTTGAGAGTCTAATTAAGCAGTACATCTCTTGGCATAACCCAGGTAATATCCCACCACTGAAAAATCATACACCAAATAATCCAAGAATAATTTGTGCATAGTCATCCTCTCAACATTTACACCAAACACAAAGTAATTCTTATATTGTTTTCAATTAATGTACGTCAATTTTATAAAGGAAGTACAAATTTTGTAAATCTTACATAAAATGAAAAAAATTGTATTAGTAAATATGATGATAAAAAATGTATAAGGATAAATTTAGCTTTTAACGTTTATATCTTTTGTCAATTTGATCCTTATTCTTTTTTTTTTGGGTTAAATTTGCCACAAACACTCAAAAAGAGCCAAATTGTTTTTTTAAGGGTTAACACATAGTTTGCCTCCGAACTTATCCAAAAGTACATGGTATCTATACTTTTTTTTTACCTAGTTGGTACCTAAACTTATATTTCGCCACCCAGGTTGGTACCTCTGCACTAATACAGTCAGTTTGTGTTGATGTGGCATAATGACCAACTCGATGATGACACATGACAACCTCTCAATATGACATGTAGTGAATATAAATTAAAAAAATTAAAAATCCTTAAAGAATATATAAATTAATAAAAAGTGTAAATTTTTTTACATCAAGAATGAACCTGGACCTGAGTCTAAACAATCGTTTGTCCCGATTCATTCCAAATGTTTTTTTAGTAAGTTTATATGTTTTTAATTTGTTTTATAAAATATCATGGTATTATTATGAAATTTAAAATATATAGAATTTATAAATTAATAAAAATATAAATAAGTTTTTACGTCAATAATGAACCTAGGTAGAAAGTTGTCTAAATTCAAATGGCACCTATTTGTCCATATTCATTGTAGTTGTGAGTTTAGTTCTTTTATATATTTATATATTTATAACTTTATTAGTTAAGATGACAAAGAATCCTTTTACTGGACACAATGAAAGGGCTAATGAATTATTGGGCCTAATACATACAGATGTATGTAGACCATTAAGTTTAATAGTTACAGGAGGTTACAAGTACTTCATTACATTTACTGATGACTATAGTAGATATGGTTAGTGTACCTGATGAGACATAAATCTGAATCATTTGAAGTGTTTAAATCCTTTCAACATGAAGCACAAAACCAACTTCGCAAGACAATAAAAACCCTTCGATTTGATCGAGGTGGAGAATATTTCAGCCAAGAGTTTGATGACCAGCTTAGATATTGTGGAATTATTTCACAATTAACTACCCTTGGAACACCACAATGGAATGGTGTGTCGAAAAGAAGGAATCAAACCATATTAGATATGGTTCGATCTATGATGAGTTTGACAGATCTTCACACTAAATTAAGTTCCTTCTAAAGCAGTTGAAAAGACACCATATGAGATGTGGATTGGTAAGACGCCCAAGTTGTCTTTTCTTAAGATTTGGGTTTGTGAGGCTTATGTGAAACATCTAGTTTCTAATGAGATGGAGCCCAAATCAGACAAATGTCTTTTTGTGGGGTATCTTAGAGAAACTAAATGATATCACTTTTACAATCCCATAGAGAACAAAGTGTTTGTCATTCAGAATGATATTTTCTTAGAAAAGAAATTTATTACTAAAGGAACCAATATGAGCAAGATACAACTTGAAGAATTTTGAGAACCACAAAATTACATTGAACTGCCTTTGGATAATCAGAGTTAACAAACCATTGTTGACACTTCTCCAGTAACACAAGTATTACGTAGATCTGATAGGACATGTCATGAGCCCGAGAGATATGGATTTCTTGTGCCTGATAACCATGATGTAATGTTAGTGGATCAAGATGAATCCACTACCTACTAAGAGGCTATGTCATATTTGAGCTCTAAGAAATGGTTGGAGGCCTTAAAGTTTGAAATGCAATCCATGTATGATAATCATTTATAGACCTTGATTGATCCAACTAAAGGTACAAAGACCATTGGGTGGAAATGGGTTTTCAAGAAGAAAACTGTCATGGAATACAAATTGCATACTTGTAAAGCAAGGTTAGTTGCAAAAGGGTTTAAACAAATTCATGGTATAGATTATGATGAAACTTTTTCACCTGTAGCAATGCTTAAGTCCATCAGAATCCTTATTGCCATTGCTGCATATTATGACTATGAGATTTAGCAAATGGATGTCAAAACTGTGTTTCTTAATGGAAACTTACTTAAGGATGTGAACATGACACAACCCGAGGGTTTTGTACAACTAGAGAATTCTGGTAAAGTATGCAAGCTTCAAAGATCCATTTATGGTTTGAAGCAGGCTTCACGGAGTTGGAATCTTCATTTTGATGAATCAGTCAAAGAGCTTGGATTTATCAAAAATGAAGATGAACCTTGTGCTTAAGAGAAAATTGTAGGAGTGCAGTTGCATTTCTGGTCTTATATGTCGATGACATTTTACTCATTGGGAATGACATTCCTACCTTGCTGATATCAAGTCTTGGTTAGAGAAGTGTTTCTCAATGAAAGACTTAGGCAGATCAACCTACATCCTTGGGATAAAGATCCATAGAGATAGATCTAAAAGGTTGATTAGTCTAAGTCAAAGTGCTTACATACACAAAGTATTGAAAAGGTTCAGTATGCAAGATTCCAAGAGAGGATTCTTGCCTATGTCTCATGGTATTAATCTTAGCAAGACTCAGTGTCTTAACACAAAAGATGAGCGAGACTTCATGAGTAAAATTCTTTATGCTTCAGCAATAGGATCCATCATATATGCCATGTTATGAGGGGAAAATATGTAAAAGTGTGTTAATGTGAATTTTGGATTAAATTGAATAGAGAGATAATTAAATAAGTTGCTTTTGATTACATATAGATCAAGAAAAATGAAATTTGAATCTAGATCAGGGGAAAAACAAATTTCTCGACTAATCGACCAGTTTACTTATTTTGACATCCAAGTTTGTATGTAATAAATTTCATTATAAATGTATTTTAAATGTTTTGATATTGCATAAACTGTGATTACGAGACTACGGACATGTTTTACAATGATTTGACAATGATTCGACATTTAAAATCCCGGTTGAACCTTAGGAATAGATTAGTATACTAATGACATGTCATTAGGGGATTATTGTGATTATGTGATCCGGGTACTGGTCCTGTACGTCCGACCGGTGGCTGAGTATATCGGTATGTGTTGCGGTTAGTTGACAGCTTGTGTGAGCAGCACCGTGTAGCTACGTCTTGACCCACAGCCTGTATGAGTAGGCCCGTTGATAGCTCTAGTGTGAACAATACATGTGGTATGAGATTGAGATAGCTTTGGCCATATATGTGACACTTTGAGTGCAAGTTTCCCATGTATTTGATAGTATTCTGAATGGTTCAACGGGTAAATGAAAGACGTGGTTGTGTATGAGATTGATATGGGATGGTACAGGTCTGTACATGAACCGTATAATGCTTAAATCTAAGAAGTTGTGAAGTTCATACATAAGATTATGATTGAAAATGTGAAGTTCATACATAAGATTATGATTGAAAATGTGAACTGTTAGTTAAATGAACTACATGTTGATATGTTCAATTTGATGATTTGTATATTTATGTTAAGATTGAGTTTATTTCATATGATAAAGCTTACTTTGTTTAATTTTCTGTGTTTATAGAGTTTTCAAAGCTAGCTCGGGACACTATCCCACTATCAATTTGGTACTTTTGAGTTTGTGTTTTGGTCATATGGCATGTATAGGATTATGGTCATTTTGTTATGTAGTTTGGTAATGGGTTGAGTCATTTGAATTGGCTTGCTTATGTTTTGGTTTGTATAAATAGTTATGAGTATAGGCTTAATTTGGTTGGTTTGATTATGTATATATATGTACATATATGGTTTGTATTATGAGTGCATGGATGGATATATGATGCTTATGAATTATGAAGATTGTGGAGGTTAAATGGTTGATATTAGAATAATTATATGCTTGTGATTTTGATGCATAATGGTGCATGGTTAGAAATGTATAAATAGTTTAATTATAAATGCGAATTTGGTATAAATGGTATGGCATGCTTTGTGATTAGTGTGCATAGAGAATGGAAATATAGAACGTACATGAATTATGTTTGGATTGGTTGATTGAATGCCTATTATATGCTTTGTTTTGGTTCCTTTGAATTTGGTGTAGGTGTATACAAGTTTGGGTGGCAATTTGGCTTGGTAAATAGCCTATTTTCGTCCATACGGGTAGAGACATGGGTGTGTGTCTCAGCCGTTTGTGATACACAGTTATGTTACACGGTCGTGTGTCCCCTGGTGTTGAAATTAAGACCAAGTCAGTATGCTCCACACAGCCAAGTCATACGCCCGTGTGACTTGACTGTGTGGCATAAGTCAATATAACCTACAGGTTTGGCACGGCCTAGCACACGGCTTGGTACACAGGCATGCATGGCCATTTTTAGTGCATACAGGCGTGTGTGTTGGCCATGTGACCCAAGTCAGAGAGTTACACGGGGTCGGACATAGGCTGGGACACGACCATGTGATTCCATTTCGAATGTCGACACGGCCTGTGACAAAGGCGTGTTTGTTGGCCATGTGAGACACACAGCCGGGCGTCACGGGCGTGTATCCCCTATTTTAGAGAAAAAATTCTAATCATTCAAAAAGTTTCCAAAGTTATCAGTTTAGTCCCGAACCACTCCCAATGAATGTTTAGGGCCTCGTAGGCTTGTATTAGGAACAAAATGATTGGTTGTGAATGAAATGTATATGATTTGATTAATTGTATGTGAAATGACAATTTAAAATGTGTTATCAGTTCGGTAATGCTTCATAACCCTATTCTGGCATTTAATACGGGTGAGGGGTGTTACAGCTAGTACATTCTATCTCTTTGATGTTACTATGTATCTATTGATTGACCCTCGGTCAACTCATTCATATATTTGAACGTCATTAGTAACATATAAGAATTTACATGTTGAATTAACAGAGTTTAATGTTAAAGTTACTAATCCACTCGGTCATAGTGTGTTAGTTAATTCAATATGTCGTAATTGTCCACTGAGAATTCAAGGCTATGATTTTCCTGCTAATTTGATGTTGTTACCTTTTCATGAATTCATATCATTTTGGGAATGGACTGGTTCACGCTACATGATATTGAGGTAAATTGTAGATAGAAATAGATTGATTTGAGATGTTAGACAAGTGAAATGGTTACAGTTGAGTTTGATACATCAATCAATGTTATTGGAGTTATTTAAGTTATTATGGCACAATAATTAATTCACAAAGATTGTGAGGCATTTTTAGCCTATATCCTTGATACTCATGATTCAGAGTCAAAACTTGATCAAGTACCGGTTGTAAATGAGTTTATAAAAGTGTTTCCTAAAGAATAATTAGGATTGCCGCCAGAACGTGAAGTAGAATTTGTTATTGATCTGATGCCTGGAACAACACCAATATCGATCTTGCCATATCAAGTGGCACCAGCTGAGTTGAATGAACTTAAAGCACAATTGCAACAATTGCAACAAATGTTATATAGAGGTTTTATTCGACCGAGTGTGTCTCATTGGGGTGCACTTATGTTATTTGTGAAAAAGAAAGATGGGTCGTTGAGGTTAGTATTGATTACGGGTAGCTGAATAAATTTACAATAAATGACACATATCATTTGCCTTATATTGAAGATTTATTTGATCAGTTGAATGGTGCGACAATATTCTTGAAAATAGATCTCAGATCAAGTAATTATTACTTGCGAGTTAAAGATGTTGTTCAGATTAACAAACGCTCTTGCTGCTTTTTTGGATTTAATGAATTGAGTTTTTCAGCTTCATTTGGATAGATTTATGGTTGTATTTTGATCTATTCTAAAACAAAATCTGAGCATGCTCAACATTTAAAGATTGTTTTACAAATTTTGCCCGAGAAATAGTTGTATGCAAAGTTTAGTAAATGGAGTTTTAGCTCAAGGAGGTTGGATTTCTTGGTCACATAATTTCTACGGATGGAATTCATGTTGATCCGAGTAAAATTTCTGCTATTGTCAACTTAAAAGCTCTGAAGACAATTTCAGATGTACATATTTTTCTAGGCTTAGCTAGTTATTATCGTTGTTTTGTTCAAATTTTTTTGATAATTGCTTTACCGATTACCAAGCTATTACAGAAAAATGTTTAGTTTATTTGGTCAGATAAAAGTCAACAGAGTTTTGATTAGTTGAAAAATATGTTGATGGAAGCTCTTGTACTGACTTATCCTGAATCCAGGAAAGAACATGTTGTTTATAATGATGCGGTGATCAGTGGGTTGGGTTGGGTTGCATATTGATGCAAGCCGCGAAAGTAATAACATATGCTTCTTGCTAGTTAAAGAAACATGAGAGAAACTACCCGACTCACGATCTTGAATTAGCTGCAATTGTTTTTTCTTGGAATTGTGATGGTTCATGTTTAGTCAAACTAAAAATTAAACCGGTGTTTCTTCAGCAAATTCAAGAATTGCAAAATGATGACTCAAAATTATTAGCTAAACGAGAACAGATTCAGAGTGATCAGACTACAGAGTTCAATGTTGATGCTGAAGGTTTAATGTACATTCACAATAGACTATGCATTCCAAACAATCTAGAGTTGAAGTGAGACATTTTGTCAGAAGCTCACAATAGTACATACTTTTTTCATCCGAGTAGAATGAAAATATTTTGTGATCTGAAACAGATGTATTGGTGGCCGACTATGAAATGCAAAATTTCTGAGTTCGTAGCTAAATGTTTAGTTTACCAACAGGTGAAATCTGAACACCAGGTACTGTCTAGATTATTACAACTTATGATGATTTCTAAATGGAAATGGGAGTGGGTCACAATGGATTTTGTATTTGGTTTGGTTGTATCACCAAGAAAGAAAGACTCATGAATGGAAGTCGGCTCATATTTTTGGGTCAAAATAGATTAATCGTTTGAAAAATTAGTTGAGTTGTATGTGCCAGAGATCATCAGATTGCACGGAGTTCCATTATCTATTATTTCTGATCGAGATCCAAGATTTACACCTAGATTCTAGGGTAAACTTCACAAAGTTTTGGGTACGAAACTAAATTTTAGTACAACATTTAATCCGTAGACAGATGGATAGTTAGAGTGAGTAATACAGATTTTGGAAGACATGTTACGATGTTGTATCCTTAAGTTTGAAGGTACCTGGGAGAAATTTCTATCATTAGCTAAATTTTCTTATAATAACAGTTATCAATCCAGTATTAAAATTGTACCACTTGAAGCTTTATATGGAACAAAATGTAGAACATCGTTGTACTAGTTCGAGTTGAGCGAATCGAAATTAGTTGGAACCGATTTGATTCGTGAAACTAAAGACAAGGTCCATATTATTTGTGATTGTTTAAAAGTTGCATCTGATCGCCAGAAGTTTAATACGTAGATTTGAAAATAAAAGATATAGAATTTGTCGTTGGCAATCGAGTGTTTTTTAAGGTTTCACCATGGAAGAAAATACTTTGGTTTGGTAGAAAAGGGAAATTGAGTCTAAGGTTTATCAGACTGTAAGAGATTATTGAAAGGGCTGGTCCTGTAGCTTATAGATTGACGTTACCTCCTGAACTTGAAAAGATTCACAATGTTTTCCATGTTTCAATGATGAGATGGTACAAATTAGATCCTTCATATGTTATTACTTCTAGTGAAATTGAATTACAGTCGAATTTGTCGTATTCTGAGGAATCGAAAAGAATTTTGGTTATGAAATTATATTGTTTAGGTAGTTAAATACTTAAAAATGATTAAAATGTAAAACTTGCAAAAGTTAATTCCTATTAGTAATAAGTACTAATGACTTTGGAAATGAAAATTAAAGGCCTTAAATGGTAATTATACCATGTCATTTTATGTGGTGGATGGTTAATGGGTGTTTAGTGTTTAATTTAAATGAACTTTAAAAGGTAAAATAGTAATTTGTGAAATAAACTCAAATTAAGTAAAAACAAAATTGCCATATTCTTCATTTTGGTAGGTATATTATCACAAGGTTTTTGAAATCGTTTTAGCTTAATCTACCTGACCCGAGGGTTAATTTGTAAAATTATTAAATGTTTTAGAATGTTCCATGGATGATTTTGAGATGTGTACGAAAGTTTATGATAGATTATTAAGCTTGGTTGTCAAATAAGATTATTTCGTAAAGTAATTTTCATTGATTTTAATGTTAAAGGACTAAATTGTTTAAATGGTAGAATTCCATGGTATTGTTGTGAATTAATGATAATGTGATGACTATTTAGAAGCCTTAGATATCCGACTAGCATCGGTTGTGTTCAAGTAAGGTTAATTTTGTAATTTTCAAGTTTAATGATTAAATTGAATAAAGTGTAATTACTTGGGGCAAAAATGAAATATTGTAAATAGGAAGTTATATGTATTAAATTGAATAATATATGAAATTTAGGCTCATAATTGAAATAAAATATATTATAGATCAAGGTAAGTTGATAATTGTGAAAAGGGAAAGGTTGCGAAATAGTCCCTAAATTTTTGTTGTTTCTATAGTTTAACCCTGGTAAGTTTGTACGGTTTAATTTTGTTATATTATTTGTGAATTGAATTGTTAAATACCCTGAAATTATTGAATATAATAATGAATATGAGTTGAGGAAGTAATTAAATGAATCATTGTTGTTTGATATATGTATTTTGAGCCGATGAACGTAAGATAGGATACAATTGGAATGCAAATAGGTTATATCATGCTCTGTACGAGATTGATCAGTGTTGAGATGATGATTTTTTTATTTATTATTATTTACTAAATATACCAAAGTTCAACATTTGTTGCGGACTACCATGTATATTACAGTGGTTCAGGTGTGTCTCCAGGGTCAGATGTAAATCCTTCGGGCTTGGCACTGAGCTCCAACTGTGTTTCGGAGGGATGTTAGCCTACGGGCTTGGCACTTGGTGACCAGGTGTGTTCTGAATGATTAACCGTGTATCTTAATATGTTGTAACATTTATTGGGCATATTTTCAAATTTATAATGTATTGGGCATATTTTCAATTTTATAATGTAATTTATTTGGATTGTATCATTTGCAATTAAGCATAAAGCTCACCTGTGATTTGATTGTGGTTGACAGGCTTTTGGTTAATTTTTTATATTCTATATTAGATATGTTTACTCGATAAGTTTATTATTTAACTGTTGAACTTACTAAGCTCTATTAAGCTTACTCGTGACTTTTCTCTTATTTCCTTGTAGATTACATTTTTGTGGAATCAAGTAGTCGGATCAACTCAATGAATCAGGCTATCCGAATATCTTTTGGTAGTTTTTGATATGTTTATCTTTGGGTTATATGGCATGTAATAGGTGTGTTTTTTTATATATGTTAAATACATATTTCTTGAGTTACTTTGTAGGTTAGTGTAAAGTTATTTAAATTTGGTAATAACTTGCTTGTATAGGTTCTATTGTTTTAGTATGAGATGTGCATATAACTAAGTTTTGGCTAGTTGGTATAAATTTTTGAAAGTAGATGAGAAATTGTATATTTGGTTGTGAATGGACAAAATGAAATGATAATTATGGTATGTATTCTTATGTATAAACTTATAAGCTCTAATGAATATTGTTGTGCAACGTTTTGTGAACGCATTTGTTTATTGAATTGTGGTGTCAATTGTAACACCCCAAACCCGGGCAGACGTTATGGCCAAATCTGACGTGTCACATGGACTTACGACTTAGTATGCATTCGCTGGTTTAAGTATTTGGGGTGGTCTTTGTAAAAACAACGATTGAATGAAAAGCTGGTTTATCAATCTTTAGGCTATCCATTCCTTTGTGCTTGTTGAGTCTTGAAAACGTTCATTAATTTTGAAAACCCGCGCAGCCTAACACTAGCAGTTTCGTCATAGTATAAATATAATCAGAAAATGAAACCATAGCAGAAAAAAGAAATTTAAATAGCGGCCTTATTACAACTTAAAACCCAAAATTAAATCAGAATATAAAAATAATAAAAATAAACTAACTTAGAAAAACCAACTTTGCAGATGATGTGGCCACTACGAATCCCTCACAGCTCCAAGCCCACTATGGTTGGGGATTTCCTGCAGAGATGAAAATAAAGGGTGAGTTCGATAAACTCAGTGTGTAACATAACCCAACCATAGCCCAAAACAGATCAAACCTCAGAGTCAGACTTATCTAGGCCTTGGCCCAGTACAGAAATCAGAATGAAACCCATAGGCCCATAGTAGATACAGAACAAATATATCATGAATGCAGAAATCCCAACCTAGAGCCATCCATAACACCCCCGTACCAGCCTTACACCATGTGGGGAGACTACTCGACCCACTCAACCGCTACACACCACAGAAATTGCAGTGAGGCTGCCAGATATTGTGATGAAGTCACCAGATACAGATATTGTGGCTAGGCCACCAGAACAAATATATATATGTGGCGAAGCCACCAGATTGCAGCGAGGCAGCCAGATATTGTGACGAAGTCACCAGAAACAGATATATGTGGTGAGGCCACCAGATTGCAACGAGGCTGCCAGAACGCTTCCTCCATCAATATAAACCCATGTCCCATGCAACAGAAATAATATGTCATGGCATACGTATACAGAAACAGAACATCATGCTTTTTAGAAAAAAATAACCCTAGGGGTAAAATCATAATTTTGCATACATAAGGGTATTTCAGTAATTATTACCTATTGCTAAGGTTTCATGCTCATTCTAACGTTTACCCAGTGATCAGAAGTACTTACCTCATCTTTTTACCAAGTGGGCCCGTTGGCCCATTGGCCCGTTTTCGGCCCATTAAGCCTAAAAATACCGTTGTGCACGAAAATGCACACTTGCACTCTAATCATCCAAATGCACTATATTCATTAACAACTGTCTCACGAGCGCTCGCACGCTCGTGAGTTCATAAAATACCAACGTTTCGGTATTTCGACTTTTACTGATTCAGTCTAAGGGAGGGTGTCGTTTACACACCTGGTTGATGACGATTGATGACGATATCTCCCATGCGATAATCCTACAATCGACCACTAACACATTAGACTTACAAATTAACGATAACTAACATAAATCCATGTCAACTAACCCAATCATCACACAAGTTAGTCATTTACGGATGAGGGGCAAAATAGCCATTTTACCCTCCACGAGTATATCGGTAGTCCTACCCTACAGGGGTATTTTAGTAATTCTACAACTTATCCACTTGGGCCCACAGACCCATTGGGACCACATGGCCATTTCAGCCCATCGCAGCCCGAAATAGCCATCCTACTGCAAGAGTAATGAGAAACACACACCTGTTAGGAGACTGTAGTTAATCCGTGCTCCAAACACTCTTAGTTGACGCCCAACCCAAACGAGCACATCACAAAGCGAAAGGGATCAGCCAAGAAGGGTATGCCTACTCTCCTCATGGTTTGCTTTATTTAAAGCCAGCTCTCCATCTACTCTTATGTTAGCATCACGATGTGGGATCCCTCCATCACTAGAGTTTAAAACCAACACCAACTCTTGTCGTCCCAAAATAGCAAAATAATCAACCTTTGGGTGCCAAGGGATTCGAACCACAGTCCTCTTACATGCCAACTCACGCCACCACTACTAGGCCATCAACTCATTTGTGTCATAAATTCAACACATTAAAGTTTAAAGCGCACCTGCTTGCTTCCAGATTTATTGAAAAGAAAAACCAAAATATATTGCAAGAGCCAAGACTTGAACCTTGGACCCCTTGCTTCCTCTATGGCATCACTTCTTTGTCCCCTAAGTGGCACCACCTTGCCACTACACCACACTCCTTTTTGTGTCATCTTTTACCCATTTACTCTTAAAAGCCCAAATGCCAATTGCATCACCTGTTCATAAAATTAAAATTCTGAAGACTACCACGGATTTAACTTAAGTTTGGGCCTTCTAAAGGCCCACTAACCTACTAAAATATATATTTTAACCAACCAGAACATACACAAATTTTAAAAATCACAGAAAACCCAAAAATTGGGGCGTTACATCAATGAGGACAAATTGGTTAGGCACATTGGTTGATTGTTTTGGAATGTTTTAAATATGTTTGACTATGATTTGAAGGCTTGCAAAAATTTGTTTTTGGTATGTCTTGGCACATAAGAAAATGGGTAGAAAATGGCTTGTTTCAGGGGCAAGCTAAATAACACATAGCCTGGGACATTGGCTGTCACATAGTTGTGTGCTACACACGGCCACCATACATGGTTATGTGTCACTGTTGTTTAAAGTGTAGGTTTCACATGGTCTGAAACATTGCCTGCTACAGGGCCGTGTGTCTCAAGTCAATATGTAACATGATCTAGCACATGACCTATGACATGGCCTTGTGACCCAGCATCGAATACCCACATGAGTAGACACACGGGCTTGGACACTGTCGTGTGTCCAGACTTGGAATGTCTATACGGTTTGGGCTATGTCACATGGTTGTGTGACCACTATTTCCAAATTTTTCTATTTTGTTTCAAAGTGATCACAAATTGTTTCCAAACTGGTTTTAGGGCCTCGGAAACTCAATTTAAGGCCCCGTAAGTTTATTTATACTATAAATGTAATGTGAGTTTGAATGCTAGTATTTAATCTAAGTGTAACGCCCTGAATTTCTTGGCCTTATGCATAGGAACCGCTAGGAGACTGCACATAAAAGTTTGTGTGGAAGAAATATCACAATTGATTGTCTGCTGTAG
Organism: Gossypium hirsutum; assembly: GCF_007990345.1. Taxonomy (NCBI): domain Eukaryota; kingdom Viridiplantae; phylum Streptophyta; class Magnoliopsida; order Malvales; family Malvaceae; genus Gossypium; species Gossypium hirsutum. The sequence continues at coordinate 28,321,281 of NC_053435.1, read as the reverse complement.
TGGTTAAGTGATTAGGAGTGTTTGGGAGTGCTGGAGAAGTCCTGGGTTCAAACTTGGGCTTTAGCAAAAAATTATGTTTTTCTCTTAAAGGAGCCTTGATGTTAGTGGGTAGGCTTTAAGAATATTTTTGATGAATTTACATCACAAGGAGCATTGTGGTCTAGTGGAAGTGGCGTTACAAGTGAGCTAGTGGTCTGAGGTTCGAATCCCTGCTTGTGCAAATAGAGATTATTTTTACTGATGGCCATGGACTGAGGTAGAGTTGGACTGAGACTCTGTGGATGGCTTTATCATGAGTGTTTCAAGGAAATTTGAATTGAAGGTTGAGTGATTTAAGGGAGTGTTTCAAGGGAAGAAGATTTGGATGAAGGAGTTTGTTTGTAATTCAAACTCGGTTGGTGGCTTAATTCAAGGAGAAAATTAGGGAATTTGAAATGGGAAGGGTTGGTTGCCAAAATTTAAACTCCCCATTGTGCAAATTCAGTCATAGGACTTTTTTTTTCCCAGAGTATCAAATTATTTTGTGCCATTTTGGGTTTTCTTTGTTTTTAATTTTTTTCCTCTTTTCTCTGTATTGCCGTGCATATTTTGGAATTTTACCGTTCGTGCAACCTTTCTACCTCTTTGCCATTTTAGTATAGAATTGAAAGGTCGAATATAGGAGTTGTTCTTACATGTTTGTGGCTATTCTTTTCTTTCATTTCTGAACCAAACTTCTCCACCCTATCCCTTTCTCATTTGTTTTGCGTGACTGAATAGCTTTTGGTCTCTTCTTATCTTTTCTTCCTTCTCTCAATTACATTTTCCTTCTTTGTGGTTTAGCCGAATAGCACTTGCCTCCTCTCCCTTGCCACTCATTTGATTTTTCTTGGCTAGCCGATTGTCTTTCTGTTTGGAGTCGAATCCCTCTACACTTGAGTAGGTAATTGATTTTGTTTGGGTTCACGACTACTCTTCTCCCTTTTTCTCACTTTGTCGATATAAGTTTCCTCCTTAACACTATCTTCATCCACCTTTTCCAATAGGAGTGTGACTATTTTTCGTGGGACTCAAATCCTAGAGTGTTCCTTAGGACGTCGAATACTCCTAAGTAGTGGTAAGTTGTTGTTCTTTTATTTCTAATCTTTGTCATTTACTGCCTTAGTTAACAAGGTGGTAATGCCATACAGATTTTGTACGGTGGTAATGCTATACAAATTTTGTCAAGTTTTGGAAGGCGGCTTTGATCAGTGGTTAAAGAGAGGAATTGGTTGCTATTTAAGGTAGGCAGTCAGTACCATTTTGGAATCAGGTGCTATGTGAGGGTGTTAATTTTAACGATTAAAGGGCTAACATGGGGTTATGATTGAATCTAGGTTTAGCATCGTCAGATTTGCTCACTTATCACAAACAGGTGTGTATCCGTACTCTATAACTGGTAAAAGGCATAAATGCCGTAAATATGTGTGTAACCGTATGCCTTGTTTGATAATCGATTGAAAAGCCAAAAATGTGTGTGTTTTTTACTTTGCTATGACTATAGAATGTCAAAATGCCGAAAAGCCAAAAATATGGCGTATGATGCCACACGAGCGTGCGATCACGAGTATAGTGAATTGAGCTCACAGAACGTGGGCGTCTAACGAGAAAGGCCACCATGAGCGAATTAGTGGGCTTATGCCGCAGTGGGCCACTTGCGCCACAAAATGGGCCGAATAGGCCCAATTGGCCCACTTGTGTCAAATTAACTGCTAGGTGGAATATGGTTGGGCTTGTCATGTCGCGTACATGGCATAGGCCGTTCTGGCCCAATGGGCTTGTGAGCCCACACGGATAAAATGTATGTTATGTGGTAAGTTTTGGACTGGGCTACGTCGTTCGAACAACCATGAATAGTTCTGGGTTAAATGGGCCGTATAGACCCAATGGGCTTGTGGGCTCGCGTGGGTAAATTTCACTATTAAGCGAGAAGTAGACAGACTTTCATGTCACACACATGACTTAGGTTGTTTTTGGCTTCAATGGGCTGAAATGGGACGTGTGGGCCTAAAGGCTAGTGGGCCCACACGGATAAAATCTATGGCAAGTGACTATTAATGAACCGGTCTATGGTGTACACATAGGCATAGGTCACTCGAGGAACAATAGACCCTCGGTTGGGTCGTTAATACCCCTAATTTGTAAAATTACTAAAATACCCCCGGGTTGTAAAATTATCGAAATACCCCTAATTTGTGAAATTTTCAAAATACCCTTAATTTGTGAAATTATCAAAATACCCCCGACTTGTAAAATTACTGAAATACCTTCAGTTTGTAAAATTACTGAAATAACCTTGTAGTGTAAAATTATCGAAATACCCCTATAAGGTAAAATGATTGTTTTGCCCTTGTGGGTAAATGACCAACTTAGACTATGAATTTGACCAATTTGACGTGATCGAATGACTTTGTTTTAACTGACTTGACGGTGGTTGTACGACTGATATGCTTTTAATATATGTTTAAATGATTGTTACTGAGCATGGCCATTTTGCATACACGTGTGATGATTGAGCATGTCATACACGTCATATTGCATGGGATTGGGACATTAATATGGAGGAAGTTCTGATAGGATCGCACGGGTCGCACGAGATGACTGTGGACTGATGGACGGCTTAGTGCTACTTAATCTGATTATGGCTCTGTGCCATCTTGACTATGGCTTTGCGCCAAACGTATTTACCCGTAGCTATGTGCCTAACATACTTATTGATGACTCTATGTCGATCATATTTACCCAAGACTATGTGCAGATTATATTACCGTCGATGATGGCTATGTGCCAAACATAATACAGTTACCAATGGCTTTGTGCCAATTGTAACACCGCTACTGAAGGCTTAGAGCCGCATATATACTAGCAGCTTTGCTGCAATTCCGGTTAGTCTCGCAACTGGTGCTAACATTGGTATGCTGGCTGGGTGGGTCGATTTTATCCCCACGTAAGTGTAGGGTTGGTACGGGTGGTATGTTGGATGGATCGGGGTGGGATGCATACTCATACTATTGCATATCTGTTTATGAGACCTGTCACTGAATTGGGCTTAGGCCTACTTGTTCTGTTATTGGTTTGGGCTAGGCCCAATTGATTCTGATATGGGCTGTGACCCAAATGATATTGTAATAGGCGTTGGCCCATGTATGCTTTAAACTAGACTGTACTGTTACTGTTAAAGGGCTCTGGCCCAGACTATTTTTGTTCCTATTTCTGTATACTAACTATTACTCTGGTAAGGGGATTACACACTGAGTTTTATAGACTCACCCCGTTTATTAACTGTGCAGGTAATCCCCAGCATTAGGAGGATAAGTGCTACAAGGGACTCGAAGATGGCCACACGACTGCCTTTGGGCTTTATTTATGTTTTTAGATTCTATTTTGGGATTTCAACTTTTTTAGTAAGGCCTCTTAAGGTTTCTGGATTATAACTTTGGGTTTTATTTACTTCGATTTATAATTGTTTTTAAACAACACTACGTTTCCGCAACATTCTTGGAATAGTTTCGCAACTTAGTTTTTAACATCATGTTTTCGAAAATCAGTTACTTTTATAATTAGCTTCTGCAACTTAAAAAAAATTGTAGGAATAGAATTAATAACTTTTCAATTTACCGCTTTATAAACTAAAATAATATAACTGGGATTTTACTCAAGTTTTTCAAATAATAAGGGTTTTCAATGAAAACATGGTTTTCGAAAAACACTTCAATGTGATATGTCAGATTTGGGCCTAACTTCTAGTCCGAGTTTGGGGTGTTACACTAAATATTAGTTTTTATTTGAAGTTAATTTTTTTCAATTGTACTGTAATGCTTTGTAACCGTAATTCGACAATAGAGATAGGGTGTTACATGTTGGTACGTCAAACAATGAGACACAAAATCAGTCACCTCACGTTTCAACCTAAGACACCAGTACAACTCTCGGAGGTCACAGCACATCTTATTACCGTCGGGATACATGGCATAGGGGCTACTATTTGCTTCTCGTATAATAGATTTCCTCAAGTCCACATCACTTGGCACACAAATCTAACCTCGAAAACACAAAATACCATTGCTATTAAGCTTGTAATCTGAAGTCTTACCCTCATCAATCTGTTGAACCCGACTGATCAAAAACTCATCCAAAGGTATTTATTATTAATCTCATTCAACTAAGTAGGCTTAAATTGCAACTCAGTGAGCAAATTGTATTCAACTCAGACATAGATACTCGAATAATAGCACTGACCACCACATTAGCCTTGCTAGGATGATACTCTATCGTGCAATCATAGTCCTTAAGCAACTCAATCAAACAATGTTGCCTAAGATTCAACACCTTCTAAGTGAGGAGGTACTTGAAGCTCTTGTGATCAGTATAGATGATACACCTCTCACCATACAGATAATGCCTCTAAATCTTAAAAGAAAAAACGACTGTGACAAGCTCGAGGTCATGCGTCAGATAGTTACCCTCATGCTACTTAAGTTGTCTTGATGCATAAGCCACTACCTGATCTTTCATAATTTGGTATAGCAAATTAAACTACTTTTTGCACTTGAGGAGCTTCAACATAAGAATTTTTGTTATTTTTTTGTTAAGTTTTTATAGTTTAGTTTCAATGCAAGAAAAAAGTGTATTTTAAGTCTTTTATTGACCTAAGGGGGCGAATGAGGCCTACGTGTGAGCTAATGCACTTAGTGAGTGTGTAGGAGACCATTAGAGGGCGTACAAACTCGATATTTCTCGCTGTGTTGCAACACAGGAAGTTTGATGATGCAACATAAGGAGTAAAATGCAAGAATTTCAAGATTACCTTCGGTGTTGTGACACATCCATTGGATGTCGTGACACACCCCCTGAAGCTACCCTGAACCTGAGCATACTGCCTTCAATGTCGTGACACAGGCACTAGGGTGTTGCAACATCGGTCCTGTACGGGAAACACTTATGATCCAAGGGCATTTTGATCCACATAATCAAAATTTAAATACGAGAGCATCAGTTGACATAGGGTTGATGACGACAGTAACCTTAACTCTATAAATAGACTATTAAACACCTGTTAAAAGATAACTTTTTTTATTATAATTTTTCCTTTGGAATTTAGATTTTAGTTTTTTCTTTTAGGGTTTAGATTCTTTTTAGTTCTTTTTATTTGTAGACGTAATCAAACTATTTTGGATTTTTGTGCTTTCACGAATAAAATACAATCAGGATTAGCAAGTGGAGGTATAAATAATTAACTAGTTTGTAGAGATTATTAATGGGCCATGTAAACCCCAAACCCAACCAAGAAGTTAGGCCCGAAACTGACGTGTCATATTGAAGTGTTTTTTGAAAACCATGTTTTCATTAAAAACCCTTCTTATTTGAAAACTTGAGTAAAATCTCAGTTACGTTAGTTTGTTTTATAAAGTGGTACATTGGAAAGTTATTAATTCTATTCCCAAAGTTTCTTTTAAGTTGTGGAAGCTAATTTTAAAAGTAACTGATTTACGAAAACATGATGTTAAAAACTAAGTTATGAAACCGTTCCGAGAATGTTGCGAAAATGTAGTGTTGTTTAAAAATAGTTATAAATCGAAGTAAATAAAACCCAAAGTTAAAATCCAGAAACTTTAAGAGGCCTTATTCCAAAAGTTGAAAACCCAAAACAGAATCTAAAACATAAATAAAGTCCAAAGGCAGTCGTGTGGCCATCTCCAAGTCCCTCCAGCACCGATCCTCTTAATGCTGGGGATTACCTGCACAACTAATAAACGGGATGAGTTTATGAAAACTCAGTGTATAATCCCCTTACTAGAGTAGCAGTCAGTATATAGAAACAGAAATCGAAACAGTTTGGGCCAAAGCCCTTTTAACAATAACAGTATAGTCCAGTTCAGAGCGTACGTGGGCCGAAGCCCACTACAATATCATTTGGGCCACAGTCCATAACAGAATCAATTGGGCCTAGTGCAAACCAATAACAGAACAAGTGGGCCTGAGCCCAATACAATGAAAGATCTCATATACAGATATGCAACAGTATGAGGATGCATCCTACCTTGATCCAGGCAACACACCACCCGTACCAAGCCTACACTTATGTGGGTATAAAATCGACCCACCCAGCCAGCACACCAATGTTAGCACCGGTTGCGGCACTAATCGAAATTGCAACAAAGCTACTAGTATATATACAGCTCTAAGCCTTCAGTAGCGGTATTATAATTGGCACAAAGTCATCGGTAACTGTATTATGTTTCGCACATAGGCATCAGCGTCGGTAAGATAATCAGCACACAGCCTTGGGTAAATATGATCGACACAGAGTCATGAATAAGTATGTTAGGCACATAGCCACAAGTAAATACGTTTGGCACAATGTCATAGTCAAGATGGCACAGAGCCATTTTTAGGTTGGCACAGAGCCATACTTAGATTTTGCGGCTTTAAGCCGTCCGTCGGTCCACAGTCGTCTCATGCGACCCGTACGACCCTATCAGAACATAACTTCCTCCATATCAATGTCCCAACCCCATGCAATATGTCGTGTATGTCATGCTCAACCATCACATGTGTATGTAGAATGGCCATACTCAGTAACAGTCATTTAAACATATATTAAAAGCATATCTGTCATACAACCACAGTCAAGTAAATTAAAATGCAGTCATACATTCACAGTCAAATCAGTCATAGCCCAAGTCAGTCATTTACCCATAAGGGCAAAATAGTCATTTTATTCTTTAGGGAAAAACGGTCATTTTACCCTACAAGGGTATTTCGATAATTTCACAAATTAGGGGTATTTCGGTCATTTTACAAATCGGGGGTCTTAACAACCCAACTGAGGGTCCACTGTCAACTCGAGCGACCTAAGTAACCTAAACAGACATAACGGTTTAAGTGGGCCTAAGGCCCATTACCCGACCCAGTTGGCCCACACACTCGTGTAGCCCATTTAGCCCAAATTTAGATACAACTATGTGTACACCATAGCCCAGTTCATTAATAGTCACTTATCGAAGATTTTATCCGAGTGGGCCCATGAGCCTATTAGGCCTACACGGCCCATCGAGGCCCAAAACAACCTAAGTCATGTGCGTGACATGACAAGTCTATCTACTTCCGGCTTAACAGGGAAATTTACCCATACGAGCCCATGGGCCCATTAGGCCCATACGACCCATTTAACCCAAAACTATTACGGCTGTACAAATGATATAGCCCAGTCTAAAACTTACCACATAACATACATTTTATCTGTGTGAGCCCATGTAACGCCCCGTACCCGAGACCGTCACCGGAGTCGAACACTAGGTGTTAACAGACTTAATTCATTACTTAAACAGCTCAAACAATTTATTTTTAAAACTTCTAGAGAAGCTGGCAATCTGCGTCACAGTCACTTAAAAATTCATATCTTGAGTTACAAAACTCAAAATCCAATTCCGTAAATTTTCCTTGAAACTATTCTCATATATCTATCAACTAATTTTTTTCTAGAATTTTTGGTGGGGCCAACTGGTACAGTTTATTAGTTAAATTCTCCCTTGTTTCAGGGTTTGACTGCTCTGACCTCTGTGTATTATGAATCAAATATCTCCCTATACAGAGTTCCAATTATTATGAAGTTTATTTCTCATAAAACTAGACTCAATAAGAAATCTGTACATGTAAATAATGACTTCTAATTATCTTTCTACAACGTTTGGTGAATTTCCAAAGTCAGAATAGGGGATCCAGAAATCGCTCTAGCCCTATTTCTCAAAAATTTAAATATCGCATAAAATATATCTCATTTACCTATTTTGTTTCTTCCATTTGAAAATAGACATAATAATATTTTATTTCATAACTTATTCATCATTTAATTCCATTTCTACTATTTTTAGTGATTTTTCAAATTCACGTCACTGCTACTGTCTGATTGTGCTAATTTCACCTTTTTCATAATTTCCATGGAATAACTAGCATTTAGGAATACATAACACCAAGCATGTCTTTGATTAGCCATTCCAACAGCTAATCATTATCAAGCATTTACATACCAATCATTAGCCATATCATAAGATCATACACTCAAAATGGCTACGATGCTATATATGCCATACTCAAAATGAAACGTCTAGCTATACCAAAATAATCCTCGTAATAGTGTGCTTGGACCTCCGACGTACTTTACGATCCCCGAGTTAGCTAGAGAAAACTATAAAAAGAAGGAAAATAAAGGGGGTAAGCGTTAAGCTTAGTAAGTTTGCATGCAAATAAATAACAACATTCATAAGAACTATCTTACTACTTGGCATGATACTACATAATGCAACTTCATTAATTGTCATAGACATATTTTAAACTTCTTCACTTACTCACTTACTTAAATAATTACTTAATCAAATTTATTAATACATTTTACTTACCTTTTTCCTTATCAAGCATACATGAACATTATGTACTTACCTTTACTCTTCTAGCATGAACTTGTCTTACCTTTTTAGTATAACTCGTCTTACCTTACCTTACCTTGATATTCTCTTTAAATTTTCCCGTTGAATCACTTCAAATACTAAGGATACACGGGTACCTTACCATTGCCATGACTTGTGATGGTCTTACGTGGTATCCTTTTGAAACTTACCATTGCCATGTCTTGACATGGTCTTATATGGTATCCTTGCATTATGAACTCACCAATGCCATGCCATGTCTTGACATGGTCTTACATGATTTCCTTGCCTTAGAAACCTTACCAATTGCCATACCTTAGCATGGTCTTACATGGTATCCTTGTGACAGCCCAAAATTTACCCTAGTCGGGAAGTGGTTTCGGGACCACAAGACCGAGTCGTAAAAATAATTACTTGCTATATTCTATGCTTATTATGTGTGAACATGAGTATGTGGAAGTTTCACTCCCTAATTTTACCAATTGCATGAGAAATTATTAATTGGGATCAATTTGAGACATTGTAAAAATATGATAGTCTAATTCAAATGGTCTATTAGTGCATGTACCAAAAAGAGTGGTTTTGCATGTCAATTTGTCCATAAAATTTATGGTGGCCGGCCAAGGAGTGATAATGCTCCACTCATTCTAATTTAAAATGTTTCTTTGGTGAACAAATGATGGGATTAATAATAGAAAAGGGAACAAAAAAAAAAGGTGTCATACTTGCCATCACCTAGCCGAAAAACCAAGAAAAAAAGAAGGGGAGAAAGGAACTTGGGAGGGATTCGGCCATTGCTTGCCTAGGGAGAGTGTTTGATGTTGTGGCATGAAAAATGAGGGAGGTTGAATGCTTAATAAGGAGGGAAGAAGGAGTGTTCATATTTTCTTTCTTTTGCAATTGTTCTAACTAGAGGAAGAAGGGGAAACAAGATTCGGCCAAGGTGGTCCTTTAGACCAAGGTATGTTTAATGTTGTCTTAGAGATGCATGCATGTTTTGAATAGCCCATGTTCAAACCTTGAACCTTGTTGATAACATGAGCGATCGGTCATGAGAAAGTGTTCAAGGAAAGGTTGTTGATGAAAGAAATTAATGTGTTAAGAGATTATATGAAACTTATTCATGTTTATATATGTTATATGCGACGAAAATGGTTGATGATTTTGGAGGTGATTAGCTTGAATCGGCCACGGTATATCCATAAACACGATCTATGCTTGTTATGTTACTCATGGTTAAAACAATTCGGCTAGGACATTCGGCCATGGATGGTTGTATTTCTTTGATGTTGTTTTTGATGCTTTAGGGCATTGAGGGTTGATTATAGATGAGGTGAGTTTCTTGATTTAAAATTTGATGGATGTTAAGCTATTTGGGCAACCAAAGGTTCAATATTTTTGTTATGAGGTCATATGTGCATTTCGGCCATGGTCTTTGCTTGAATATGAGATTTGTAATGTGATTTTCCTAAATTGTCTATGAATTTGGTTGTTGATTTCATGGTAATGGTATATTGAATCCATGAGAATTTAGTAAGGTTGCATTCGGCAACTTACTTGAAATTAAAAATCGATGTCTAAGCTTAGGTGATTTCGATGATGATATATGTGTATATACATAAGTATATTTAGTTGATTCGGCTTTGGTAGTTGCATGAGATTATTAGCCGAATATACTAACATACATATACATGTGAGATTGGATTGTAAATATTTAGCAAGGTGGTTAAACTAGTTAAATTATTGATATAGCTCAAGGAGCTAAAGGAGGTGAATCGAGCAAAGGCAAAGAAAAGGTTATCGAGTAGCCGAGTTGGAACCGTCTTACCCAACACGAGGTAAGTCATTAAGCATGTAGTTGGTATTATTTCAATGGTCATAATGTTGTGTATTGATGCTGAATGGAATGAATAAATGTACATATATATATGCATGTACGTATGTGATGATGAAATTGTTGAATGAAATAAAAGAGGTAAGATGTAGTGAGTTGTTGATCTCGGCACTAAACGTGCGGGATAACCATTTATGACCATGAGATTGGCGCTAAGTGCGCGGGATTAAATTGTACAGCACTAAGTGTGCGATTCGACTTTGTTGCACTAAGTGTGCGAAATGAATATGATGCACTAAGTGTGCGAATTGACCATGCGGCACTAAGTGTGCGAGTCTGACTATGTAGCACTAAGTGTGCGATTTGATTACGTGGCACTAAGTGTGCGAGTTGATTATATAGCACTGAGTGTGCGGGCTCAATATACATTCGTGAATCATTATGGACACTATGTGTGCGACACTATTGAGCTGATCGCGGACAGCGGATCGGGTAAGTGTCTTGAGTACATGGCTAATATGTGCTATGCGTATACTTGGTGTTGAGCTCGGTAAGTTGAACCTATGTGACAACTATACTTGAAGTCACGTACATAAAAATTTATCGTAGGATGGGTGAAAGGCCGTTTTGTGGTTTGATTGTAACGAAAATAAATTGATTTATGAAAATGCTTCAATGTCCTATTGATGAGTATATGAATTGTGAATGCATGAATTGATATGAAATTGAATCGGTAGGTTGGAGGAACTATGGCATGGTTCGGTATGGATGGAGTAAATTGTCTCATTCCATTTTGTTCCTCTTGTGACAATGTTATTGATGTATAGTAGAGCATTGCTTATGACTTACTGAGTTATAAACTCACCCGGTGTTTCCTTGTCACCCATTATAGGTTGCTTGGACTCATCAATTTTTGCGGGGTCGGGCCGTCATCGAAGTCATCACACCGGATAGCTAGTTTTGGTACTTTCTTCTTAGTGTGCTTAGAAGATCATTTTGGCATGTATAAGCTAGTACGTTGTGTTTGAATTATGGCATGTAAACTTTAAGCCATGCGAAAATGGCACGAATGTTCGATTGAGTTGGATCGAGGGTAGGCATGAAATGGACCTAGTTACTTTCGTAACAGATGCTGGCAGCAGCAGTGTCATGAGATTGAAAAATCACTAAAAATAGTAGGAGTGGAATTAATTGATGAATAAATTACGTAATCGAAGCTCGATGAGTCTGTTTTCATGAGGAAGTAACGAAAAGATCATATGGGCAGTATATTAAGAGATAATCAGATTTTAGTGGGACAGGGCCAGAACGGTTTCTGGATTCCCTGCTCCGACTTTGGAAATTCATTATAAATTAACCAGAGATAATTAGGGGTCGTACCATATATGTGCAGATTCCTCTCTGAGTCTAGTTTCCATAGAAACAAACGGAAACAGTATTGAATCCCCGTGCAGGGAGATATCCCAGTCGTAATGGGCAAAGGTCAGTGTAGTCGACCCCTGCAACTTGGGGAACTTTGACTAATAAACTGTACTAATTGGCCCAACCAAAAATTCTAAAAAAAAATACATAGATGGGAACATGAGTCTAGTTTCTGGGAAAAATTACGAAACTGATTTTCGAGTTACGAAACTCAAGATATGATTTTTAAAACGACTAGTACACAGATTGGGCAGTGTCTGGAAAATAAATTTTGTAAGAGGTTAAAGCCAGTTAACACCTCGTGTTCGACCCCGATGTCGGTTTCGGGTTCGGGGTGTTACATTTTATTGGTATCAGAGCTATGGTTTAGTCGGTTCTAGGACTTCCATAGCACGTATGAGTCTAGCTATACATGCCATAATGTTAATGTTTAAAAGGGTGATGACTTCTGACGGTTGAAATGTTTTTGTCTTGATTAGTAAATGGATCCCGGTGAAGAAAGAACCCTAGCGGATGACGTTGAGAGCGTAGCGGCTGCTCCTGCAAAAGGGACGCCGCCTGTTGAACCTCAGTCATCTGCGAATAATCAAGGTGAGGGGGCTAAACAAGCCTTCTTTACCATGATGAATGAGTGGGTCGCGCAATATGCCCGAGCCAACCCGGCTGTCCAACAATTCCCAAATTTGAATAACCCACCCCAAGAGCCTGTAAGGCCGTCAGTCGCTGATCCTGTGAGGCTGAGTAAGCTACCTGTAGACTTGATTAGGAAGCGTGGGGCCGAGGAGTTCAAGGCCATAGTAACTGATGATGCCGAAAGGGCCGAGTTCTGGCTTGATAACACCATTCGGGTGTTCGATGAATTGTCATGCACACCCGATGAATGTCTAAAATGTGCTGTATCTTTGTTGCGAGACTCAGCCTACTATTGGTGGAGGACCTTGATTTCCATAGTCCCGAACGAGCGAGTAACTTGGGACTTCTTTCAAACGGAATTCCGGAAGAAATTTATTAGCCAACGGTTCATTGACCAGAAGCGTAAGGAGTTCTTGGAACTCAAGCAAGGCCGTATGACTGTATCTGAATACGAACATGAATTCGTAAGACTTAGTAGGTATGCCCGGGAGTGCGTAGCTGATGAGGTTGCTATGTGCAAAAGATTTGAGGAAGGATTGAACGAAGATTTAAAGCTACTAATGGGTATTCTGGAAATAAAGGAATTCGTAACACTAGTCGAACGAGCCTGCAAGGCGGAGGAACTTGGAAAGGAGAAGAGGAAGGCTGAATTTGAAGCTAGAGATTATCGTAAAAGATCGACGGGTAAAGCTCCGTTCTCAGCTGTGAAGAAGTTCAGGGAGGACATTAATAAGTCGAGGGCGACTGCAGGAATTTCCATCAGGGCAAGACCATCGATGGGCTCCCGAGCTACTTCGGTAGCTAGTGTGGGCAATAATCGTCACGAGAAACCTGAATGTCCCCAATGTGGAAGACGACACCTAGGTGAATGTTGGGGCAAGTCTACTAACAGGGCCTGTTACGGATGCGGTTCGAAGGACCACTTCATTAGAGATTGCACGGAGCTGGATGAGAAGAATAAGATTCAAGGTGCAAGACCTAGTGGAGTGACATCTAGAGGTAGACCACCGAGAATTTTTGGAGGCAGGGGTGGTAGTCAGAGGGGGGCTTCTGATACGGCCGATCGCGCCGAGAACCGTGCTCCTGCTAGAGCATATGCCATTCGCGCACGAGAGGAGGCATCCTCCCCCGACGTCATCACTGGTACCTTCACTCTCTTTGATACTAATGTGATTGCATTGATTGACCCTGGTTCTACTCATTCATATGTATGCGAAACCTTAGCAACCAGTAAGACTCTACCTGTTGAGTCTACTGAGCTCGTAATTCGAGTATCAAACCCTTTGGGCCAATGCGTACTTGTTGATAAAGTGTGTAAGAGATGCCCTCTAATAATTCGAGAATCCTGTTTTTCGGCCGATTTGATGCTTTTGCCGTTCGACGAGTTTGATGTTATTCTTGGTTTGGATTGGTTAACCGCGCATGATGCGGTTGTGAATTGCAAAAATAAGACTATCGATTTGAGGTGCGCGAATGACGAAATAATCCGAGTTGAGTCTGCGGACTTAAGGGGATTGCCAGCTGTAATATCAGCAATGTTGGCCCAGAAATATGTAAGGAAAGGGTGCGAAGCATACCTCGCGTATGTACTTGATGACAAAGAGTTAGAAAAGAAACCCGAGTCGGTGTCGGTGGTTTGTGAATACCCGAATGTTTTTCCTGAAGAGTTACCGGGTTTGCCACCTGTTCGGGAAGTAGAGTTTGGAATTGAGCTTGTACCTGGAACTACGCCAATTTCGATCGCTCCGTATCGTATGGCACTAACTGAGTTAAAAGAGTTGAAAGCTCAGTTGCAAGAATTGACGGATAGAGGTTTCGCTCGACCGAGTTTCTCACCTTGGGGTGCACCAGTATTGTTCGTGAAAAAGAAGGACGGAACCATGAGGTTGTGCATTGACTATCGTCAACTGAATAAAGTGACGATAAAGAATAAGTATCCGTTACCGCGTATAGATGATCTGTTCGATCAATTAAAGGGAGCATCGGTGTTTTCAAAGATAGATTTGAGATCGGGTTATTATCAGTTGCGGATTCGAGATTCGGACGTACCCAAAACTGCTTTCAGAACGAGGTACGGTCACTACGAGTTCTTAGTGATGCCGTTTGGGCTCACTAATGCCCCTGCGGTGTTTATGGATTTGATGAATCGGATCTTCAGGCCGTATTTGGATCGGTTTGTAGTTGTGTTTATTGATGACATCTTGGTCTATTCAAGAGACGAGACCGAACATGCTGAGCATCTGAGGCAAGTGTTGCAAATTTTGCGGGATAAGCAGTTATATGCTAAGTTCAGTAAGTGTGAGTTCTGGTTAAGAGAGGTTAGCTTCTTGGGTCATGTGGTATCAGCATCGGGTATTCGAGTTGACCCGAGCAAAATTTCAGCCATACTTAACTGGAAGCCTCCGAGAAATGTTACCGAAGTCCGGAGCTTTCTAGGGCTCGCCGGCTATTACCGACGATTTGTCAAAGGTTTCTCGATGATAGCCACACCAATGACGAAGCTACTTCAGAAGGATGTTAAGTTCGAATGGACGGAGAAATGTCAGAAAAGCTTCGATCAACTAAAAACTCATCTGACTGAAGCTCCAATTTTGGTGCAACCCGAATCGGGTAAAGAGTTTGTTGTTTATAGTGACGCATCCCTACTCGGGTTGGGTTGCGTATTGATGCAAGAAGGTCGAGTTGTGGCCTATGCGTCGAGACAATTGAAGCCACACGAAAGAAATTATCCGACCCATGATCTCGAACTAGCCGCCATTGTGTTTGTATTGAAAATATGGCGACATTATTTGTTTGGTGAGAAGTGCCATGTGTTTTCGGATCACAAAAGTCTCAAATATTTGATGACTCAACGAGACTTGAATCTGCGACAAAGACGTTGGCTTGAGTTGTTGAAAGATTACGAGCTTGTCATTGATTACCACCCGGGAAAGGCTAATGTGGTTGCGGACGCCTTAAGCTGGAAATCACTGTTTGCTTTGCGAGCGATGAATGTACACTTGTCTGTCCTACCTGACAATGTGTTAGTAGCTGAATTAAAATCCAAACCATTATTGACTCATCAAATTCGTGAAGCTCAGAAAGTCGATGATGAATTGGTTGCAAAACGAGCTGAGTGTGTTCCGAACAAGGAATCGGAGTTTTAGATTGATGATGATGGTTGTTTGAGGTTTAAAAGTCGTTTGTGTGTTCCAAGGAATTCGGAACTCATCCCGATGATTTTGAACGAAGCCCATTGTAGCCGAATGTCAATTCACCCGGGGAGCACGAAAATGTACAACGACTTGAAACGTCGGTTTTGGTGGCATGGTATGAAGCGAGACATCTCCGACTTTGTTTCGAGATGTTTAATATGTCAACAAGTGAAAGCGGAACATCAAGTGCCTTCAGGGTTACTTCAGCCGATCATGATACCCGAGTGGAAATGGGACCGAGTCACAATGGACTTTGTGTCCGGACTGCCATTGTCCGCAAGTAAGAAGGATGCGATTTGGGTTGTTGTTGATAGGCTGACTAAGTCGGCTCACTTTATCCCCGTGCGTACGGATTTTTCATTGGATAAACTAGCCGAGTTGTATGTTTCTCAGATTGTGAGATTACATGGAGTACCTATTTCTATCGTGTCGGATAGAGATCCGAGATTCACCTCGCGATTTTGGAAGAAATTGCAAGAAGATTTGGGTACCCAGCTGCATTTTAGCACCGCTTTTCATCCCCAAACCGATGGTCAATCCGAGCGGATAATTCAGATACTCGAGGATATGCTGAGATGCTGCATCCTTGAGTTTAGTGGTTCATGGGAACGGTATGTACCTTTGATTGAATTCGCTTACAACAATAGTTTTCAATCAAGTATTAAGATGGCACCTTACGAGGCTTTGTACGGTCGTAAATGCCGTACACCATTGTTTTGGACCGAGCTCGGTGAAAGTAAAATTTTCGGAGTTGATTTGATTAAAGATGCCGAACAGAAAGTAAAAGTAATCCGTGAAAGTTTGAAGGCAGCCACAGATCGTCAGAAATCGTATGCGGATCTGAAACGGAAGGACATTGAATATCAGGTGGGAGATAAAGTGTTCCTTAAAGTTTCGCCTTGGAAAAAGGTACTTAGGTTTGGCCGTAAGGGCAAGTTGAGCCCGAGATTCATTGGGCAGTACGAAATCTCCGAACGAGTGGGGCCAGTTGCGTATAGATTGATTTTGCCCCCTGAGCTTGAAAAGATTCACAATGTCTTTCATGTTTCGATGCTTCGACGCTATCGATCTGATCCGTCGCATATAATTAGCCCATCAGAGGTTGAAATTCAAGCCGATATGAGTTATGAAGAAGAACCGATACGTATCCTAGCTCGTGAGGTGAAAGAGTTGCGAAACAAAAGGGTTCCGTTGGTTAAGGTGTTGTGGCTTAAACACGGGATCGAGGAAGCAACCTGGGAACCCGAGAGCTCGATGAAAGAACAATACCCAAACCTATTTACCGGTAAGATTTTCGGGGACGAAAATTTCTTAAGTGAGGGAGAGTTGTGACAGCCCAAAATTTACCCTAGTCGGGAAGTGGTTTCGGGACCACAAGACCGAGTCGTAAAAATAATTACTTGCTATATTCTATGCTTATTATGTGTGAACATGAGTATGTGGAAGTTTCACTCCCTAATTTTACCAATTGCATGAGAAATTATTAATTGGGATCAATTTGAGACATTGTAAAAATATGATAGTCTAATTCAAATGGTCTATTAGTGCATGTACCAAAAAGAGTGGTTTTGCATGTCAATTTGTCCATAAAATTTATGGTGGCCGGCCAAGGAGTGATAATGCTCCACTCATTCTAATTTAAAATGTTTCTTTGGTGAACAAATGATGGGATTAATAATAGAAAAGGGAACAAAAAAAAAAGGTGTCATACTTGCCATCACCTAGCCGAAAAACCAAGAAAAAAAGAAGGGGAGAAAGGAACTTGGGAGGGATTCGGCCATTGCTTGCCTAGGGAGAGTGTTTGATGTTGTGGCATGAAAAATGAGGGAGGTTGAATGCTTAATAAGGAGGGAAGAAGGAGTGTTCATATTTTCTTTCTTTTGCAATTGTTCTAACTAGAGGAAGAAGGGGAAACAAGATTCGGCCAAGGTGGTCCTTTAGACCAAGGTATGTTTAATGTTGTCTTAGAGATGCATGCATGTTTTAAATAGCCCATGTTCAAACCTTGAACCTTGTTGATAACATGAGCGATCGGTCATGAGAAAGTGTTCAAGGAAAGGTTGTTGATGAAAGAAATTAATGTGTTAAGAGATTATATGAAACTTATTCATGTTTATATATGTTATATGCGACGAAAATGGTTGATGATTTTGGAGGTGATTAGCTTGAATCGGCCACGGTATATCCATAAACACGATCTATGCTTGTTATGTTACTCATGGTTAAAACAATTCGGCTAGGACATTCGGCCATGGATGGTTGTATTTCTTTGATGTTGTTTTTGATGCTTTAGGGCATTGAGGGTTGATTATAGATGAGGTGAGTTTCTTGATTTAAAATTTGATGGATGTTAAGCTATTTGGGCAACCAAAGGTTCAATATTTTTGTTATGAGGTCATATGTGCATTTCGGCCATGGTCTTTGCTTGAATATGAGATTTGTAATGTGATTTTCCTAAATTGTCTATGAATTTGGTTGTTGATTTCATGGTAATGGTATATTGAATCCATGAGAATTTAGTAAGGTTGCATTCGGCAACTTACTTGAAATTAAAAATCGATGTCTAAGCTTAGGTGATTTCGATGATGATATATGTGTATATACATAAGTATATTTAGTTGATTCGGCTTTGGTAGTTGCATGAGATTATTAGCCGAATATACTAACATACATATACATGTGAGATTGGATTGTAAATATTTAGCAAGGTGGTTAAACTAGTTAAATTATTGATATAGCTCAAGGAGCTAAAGGAGGTGAATCGAGCAAAGGCAAAGAAAAGGTTATCGAGTAGCCGAGTTGGAACCGTCTTACCCAACACGAGGTAAGTCATTAAGCATGTAGTTGGTATTATTTCAATGGTCATAATGTTGTGTATTGATGCTGAATGGAATGAATAAATGTACATATATATATGCATGTACGTATGTGATGATGAAATTGTTGAATGAAATAAAAGAGGTAAGATGTAGTGAGTTGTTGATCTCGGCACTAAACGTGCGGGATAACCATTTATGACCATGAGATTGGCGCTAAGTGCGCGGGATTAAATTGTACAGCACTAAGTGTGCGATTCGACTTTGTTGCACTAAGTGTGCGAAATGAATATGATGCACTAAGTGTGCGAATTGACCATGCGGCACTAAGTGTGCGAGTCTGACTATGTAGCACTAAGTGTGCGATTTGATTACGTGGCACTAAGTGTGCGAGTTGATTATATAGCACTGAGTGTGCGGGCTCAATATACATTCGTGAATCATTATGGACACTATGTGTGCGACACTATTGAGCTGATCGCGGACAGCGGATCGGGTAAGTGTCTTGAGTACATGGCTAATATGTGCTATGCGTATACTTGGTGTTGAGCTCGGTAAGTTGAACCTATGTGACAACTATACTTGAAGTCACGTACATAAAAATTTATCGTAGGATGGGTGAAAGGCCGTTTTGTGGTTTGATTGTAACGAAATAAATTGATTTATGAAAATGCTTCAATGTCCTATTGATGAGTATATGAATTGTGAATGCATGAATTGATATGAAATTGAATCGGTAGGTTGGAGGAACTATGGCATGGTTCGGTATGGATGGAGTAAATTGTCTCATTCCATTTTGTTCTCTTGTGACAATGTTATTGATGTATAGTAGAGCATTGCTTATGACTTACTGAGTTATAAACTCACCCGGTGTTTCCTTGTCACCCATTATAGGTTGCTTGGACTCATCAATTTTTGCGGGGTCGGGCCGTCATCGAAGTCATCACACCGGATAGCTAGTTTGGTACTTTCTTCTTAGTGTGCTTAGAAATCATTTTGGCATTATAACTAGTACGTTGTTTGAATTATGCATGTAAACTAAGCCATGCGAAAATGACGAATGTCGATGATGGACGAAGCATAAAGACTAGTTACGAAAAGCACACAGTGTAGAATGAAAATACTAAAAATAGAAGGAATAATGAAATAAATTAGTAATCGAAGCGATGATCTTCATGAGAAAGAAAAGATAATATATAAAGATAACAGATTTAGTGGACAGGGCAGAACGGTCTGGATCCCTGCTCCGACTTTGGAAATTCATTATAAATTAACCAGAGATAATTAGGGGTCGTACCATATATGTGCAGATTCCTCTCTGAAGTCTAGTTTCCATAGAAAAACAACAATACCCCTCAGGAAACAGTCTTGCAAGTATACGCCCCTGCTACGGGAATTATACAACGTGCCTAGATTGGCCCATGT
>NC_053435.1:28221017-28301013 GCF_007990345.1 Gossypium hirsutum | reverse complement strand
GTGGAAGTCCCTGAGCTCGATGAAAGAACAATACCAAACCTAACGTAAATTCGGACGAAAATTCTTAAGTGAGGGAGAGTTGTGACAGCCAAAATTTACCCTAGTCGGGAAGTGGTTCGGGACCACAAGACCGAGTCGTAAAAATAATTACTTGCTATATTCTATGCTTATTATGTGTGAACATGAGTATGTGGAAGTTTCACTCCCTAATTTTACCAATTGCATGAGAAATTATTAATTGGGATCAATTTGAGACATTGTAAAAATATGATAGTCTAATCAAATGGTCTATTAGTGCATGTACCAAAAAAGTGGTTTGCATGTCATTTCCATAAATTATGGTGGCCGGCCAAGGAGTGATAATGCTCCACTCATTCTAATTTAAATGTTCTTGTGAACAAATGATGGATAATAATAGAAAAGGGAACAAAAAAAAAGGTGTCATACTTGCCATCACTAGCCGAAAAACCAAGAAAAAAAGAAGGGAGAAAGGAACTTGGGAGGGATTCGCCATTGCTTGCCTAGGGAGAGTGTTTGATGTTGTGGCATGAAAAATGAGGGAGGTTGAATGCTTAATAAGGAGGGAAGAAGGAGTGTTCATATTTCTTTCTTTTGCAATTGTTCTAACTAGAGGAAGAAGGGGAAACAAGATTCGGCCAAGGTGGTCCTTTAGACCAAGGTATGTTTAATGTTGTCTTAGAGATGCATGCATGTTTTAAATAGCCCATGTTCAAACCTTGAACCTTGTTGATAACATGAGCGATCGGTCATGAGAAAGTGTTCAAGGAAAGGTTGTTGATGAAAGAAATTAATGTGTTAAGAGATTATATGAAACTTATTCATGTTTATATATGTTATATGCGACGAAAATGGTTGATGATTTTGGAGGTGATTAGCTTGAATCGGCCACGGTATATCCATAAACACGATCTATGCTTGTTATGTTACTCATGGTTAAAACAATTCGGCTAGGACATTCGGCCATGGATGGTTGTATTTCTTTGATGTTGTTTTTGATGCTTTAGGGCATTGAGGGTTGATTATAGATGAGGTGAGTTTCTTGATTTAAAATTTGATGGATGTTAAGCTATTTGGGCAACCAAAGGTTCAATATTTTTGTTATGAGGTCATATGTGCATTTCGGCCATGGTCTTTGCTTGAATATGAGATTTGTAATGTGATTTTCCTAAATTGTCTATGAATTTGGTTGTTGATTTCATGGTAATGGTATATTGAATCCATGAGAATTTAGTAAGGTTGCATTCGGCAACTTACTTGAAATTAAAAATCGATGTCTAAGCTTAGGTGATTTCGATGATGATATATGTGTATATACATAAGTATATTTAGTTGATTCGGCTTTGGTAGTTGCATGAGATTATTAGCCGAATATACTAACATACATATACATGTGAGATTGGATTGTAAATATTTAGCAAGGTGGTTAAACTAGTTAAATTATTGATATAGCTCAAGGAGCTAAAGGAGGTGAATCGAGCAAAGGCAAAGAAAAGGTTATCGAGTAGCCGAGTTGGAACCGTCTTACCCAACACGAGGTAAGTCATTAAGCATGTAGTTGGTATTATTTCAATGGTCATAATGTTGTGTATTGATGCTGAATGGAATGAATAAATGTACATATATATATGCATGTACGTATGTGATGATGAAATTGTTGAATGAAATAAAAGAGGTAAGATGTAGTGAGTTGTTGATCTCGGCACTAAACGTGCGGGATAACCATTTATGACCATGAGATTGGCGCTAAGTGCGCGGGATTAAATTGTACAGCACTAAGTGTGCGATTCGACTTTGTTGCACTAAGTGTGCGAAATGAATATGATGCACTAAGTGTGCGAATTGACCATGCGGCACTAAGTGTGCGAGTCTGACTATGTAGCACTAAGTGTGCGATTTGATTACGTGGCACTAAGTGTGCGAGTTGATTATATAGCACTGAGTGTGCGGGCTCAATATACATTCGTGAATCATTATGGACACTATGTGTGCGACACTATTGAGCTGATCGCGGACAGCGGATCGGGTAAGTGTCTTGAGTACATGGCTAATATGTGCTATGCGTATACTTGGTGTTGAGCTCGGTAAGTTGAACCTATGTGACAACTATACTTGAAGTCACGTACATAAAAATTTATCGTAGGATGGGTGAAAGGCCGTTTTGTGGTTTGATTGTAACGAAAATAAATTGATTTATGAAAATGCTTCAATGTCCTATTGATGAGTATATGAATTGTGAATGCATGAATTGATATGAAATTGAATCGGTAGGTTGGAGGAACTATGGCATGGTTCGGTATGGATGGAGTAAATTGTCTCATTCCATTTTGTTCCTCTTGTGACAATGTTATTGATGTATAGTAGAGCATTGCTTATGACTTACTGAGTTATAAACTCACCCGGTGTTTCCTTGTCACCCATTATAGGTTGCTTGGACTCATCAATTTTTGCGGGGTCGGGCCGTCATCGAAGTCATCACACCGGATAGCTAGTTTTGGTACTTTCTTCTTAGTGTGCTTAGAAGATCATTTTGGCATGTATAAGCTAGTACGTTGTGTTTGAATTATGGCATGTAAACTTTAAGCCATGCGAAAATGGCACGAATGTTCGATTGAGTTGGATCGAGGGTAGGCATGAAATGGACCTAGTTACTTTCGTAACAGATGCTGGCAGCAGCAGTGTCATGAGATTGAAAAATCACTAAAAATAGTAGGAGTGGAATTAATTGATGAATAAATTACGTAATCGAAGCTCGATGAGTCTGTTTTCATGAGGAAGTAACGAAAAGATCATATGGGCAGTATATTAAGAGATAATCAGATTTTAGTGGGACAGGGCCAGAACGGTTTCTGGATTCCCTGCTCCGACTTTGGAAATTCATTATAAATTAACCAGAGATAATTAGGGGTCGTACCATATATGTGCAGATTCCTCTCTGAGTCTAGTTTCCATAGAAACAAACGGCAACAGTATTGAATCCCCGTGCAGGGAGATATCCCAGTCGTAATGGGCAAAGGTCAGTGTAGTCGACCCCTGCAACTTGGGGAACTTTGACTAATAAACTGTACTAATTGGCCCAACCAAAAATTCTAAAAAAAAATACATAGATGGGCACATGAGTCTAGTTTCTGGGAAAAATTACGAAACTGATTTTCGAGTTACGAAACTCAAGATATGATTTTTAAAACGACTAGTACACAGATTGGGCAGTGTCTGGAAAATAAATTTTGTAAGAGGTTAAAGCCAGTTAACACCTCGTGTTCGACCCCGATGTCGGTTTCGGGTTCGGGGTGTTACATTTTATTGGTATCAGAGCTATGGTTTAGTCGGTTCTAGGACTTCCATAGCACGTATGAGTCTAGCTATACATGCCATAATGTTAATGTTTAAAAGGGTGATGACTTCTGACGGTTGAAATGTTTTTGTCTTGATTAGTAAATGGATCCCGGTGAAGAAAGAACCCTAGCGGATGACGTTGAGAGCGTAGCGGCTGCTCCTGCACAAGGGACGCCGCCTGTTGAACCTCAGTCATCTGCGAATAATCAAGGTGAGGGGGCTAAACAAGCCTTCTTTACCATGATGAATGAGTGGGTCGCGCAATATGCCCGAGCCAACCCGGCTGTCCAACAATTCCCAAATTTGAATAACCCACCCCAAGAGCCTGTAAGGCCGTCAGTCGCTGATCCTGTGAGGCTGAGTAAGCTACCTGTAGACTTGATTAGGAAGCGTGGGGCCGAGGAGTTCAAGGCCATAGTAACTGATGATGCCGAAAGGGCCGAGTTCTGGCTTGATAACACCATTCGGGTGTTCGATGAATTGTCATGCACACCCGATGAATGTCTAAAATGTGCTGTATCTTTGTTGCGAGACTCAGCCTACTATTGGTGGAGGACCTTGATTTCCATAGTCCCGAACGAGCGAGTAACTTGGGACTTCTTTCAAACGGAATTCCGGAAGAAATTTATTAGCCAACGGTTCATTGACCAGAAGCGTAAGGAGTTCTTGGAACTCAAGCAAGGCCGTATGACTGTATCTGAATACGAACATGAATTCGTAAGACTTAGTAGGTATGCCCGGGAGTGCGTAGCTGATGAGGTTGCTATGTGCAAAAGATTTGAGGAAGGATTGAACGAAGATTTAAAGCTACTAATGGGTATTCTGGAAATAAAGGAATTCGTAACACTAGTCGAACGAGCCTGCAAGGCGGAGGAACTTGGAAAGGAGAAGAGGAAGGCTGAATTTGAAGCTAGAGATTATCGTAAAAGATCGACGGGTAAAGCTCCGTTCTCAGCTGTGAAGAAGTTCAGGGAGGACATTAATAAGTCGAGGGCGACTGCAGGAATTTCCATCAGGGCAAGACCATCGATGGGCTCCCGAGCTACTTCGGTAGCTAGTGTGGGCAATAATCGTCACGAGAAACCTGAATGTCCCCAATGTGGAAGACGACACCTAGGTGAATGTTGGGGCAAGTCTACTAACAGGGCCTGTTACGGATGCGGTTCGAAGGACCACTTCATTAGAGATTGCACGGAGCTGGATGAGAAGAATAAGATTCAAGGTGCAAGACCTAGTGGAGTGACATCTAGAGGTAGACCACCGAGAATTTTTGGAGGCAGGGGTGGTAGTCAGAGGGGGGCTTCTGATACGGCCGATCGCGCCGAGAACCGTGCTCCTGCTAGAGCATATGCCATTCGCGCACGAGAGGAGGCATCCTCCCCCGACGTCATCACTGGTACCTTCACTCTCTTTGATACTAATGTGATTGCATTGATTGACCCTGGTTCTACTCATTCATATGTATGCGAAACCTTAGCAACCAGTAAGACTCTACCTGTTGAGTCTACTGAGCTCGTAATTCGAGTATCAAACCCTTTGGGCCAATGCGTACTTGTTGATAAAGTGTGTAAGAGATGCCCTCTAATAATTCGAGAATCCTGTTTTCGGCCGATTTGATGCTTTTGCCGTTCGACGAGTTTGATGTTATTCTTGGTTTGGATTGGTTAACCGCGCATGATGCGGTTGTGAATTGCAAAAATAAGACTATCGATTTGAGGTGCGCGAATGACGAAATAATCCGAGTTGAGTCTGCGGACTTAAGGGGATTGCCAGCTGTAATATCAGCAATGTTGGCCCAGAAATATGTAAGGAAAGGGTGCGAAGCATACCTCGCGTATGTACTTGATGACAAAGAGTTAGAAAAGAAACCCGAGTCGGTGTCGGTGGTTTGTGAATACCCGAATGTTTTTCCTGAAGAGTTACCGGGTTTGCCACCTGTTCGGGAAGTAGAGTTTGGAATTGAGCTTGTACCTGGAACTACGCCAATTTCGATCGCTCCGTATCGTATGGCACTAACTGAGTTAAAAGAGTTGAAAGCTCAGTTGCAAGAATTGACGGATAGAGGTTTCGCTCGACCGAGTTTCTCACCTTGGGGTGCACCAGTATTGTTCGTGAAAAAGAAGGACGGAACCATGAGGTTGTGCATTGACTATCGTCAACTGAATAAAGTGACGATAAAGAATAAGTATCCGTTACCGCGTATAGATGATCTGTTCGATCAATTAAAGGGAGCATCGGTGTTTTCAAAGATAGATTTGAGATCGGGTTATTATCAGTTGCGGATTCGAGATTCGGACGTACCCAAAACTGCTTTCAGAACGAGGTACGGTCACTACGAGTTCTTAGTGATGCCGTTTGGGCTCACTAATGCCCCTGCGGTGTTTATGGATTTGATGAATCGGATCTTCAGGCCGTATTTGGATCGGTTTGTAGTTGTGTTTATTGATGACATCTTGGTCTATTCAAGAGACGAGACCGAACATGCTGAGCATCTGAGGCAAGTGTTGCAAATTTTGCGGGATAAGCAGTTATATGCTAAGTTCAGTAAGTGTGAGTTCTGGTTAAGAGAGGTTAGCTTCTTGGGTCATGTGGTATCAGCATCGGGTATTCGAGTTGACCCGAGCAAAATTTCAGCCATACTTAACTGGAAGCCTCCGAGAAATGTTACCGAAGTCCGGAGCTTTCTAGGGCTCGCCGGCTATTACCGACGATTTGTCAAAGGTTTCTCGATGATAGCCACACCAATGACGAAGCTACTTCAGAAGGATGTTAAGTTCGAATGGACGGAGAAATGTCAGAAAAGCTTCGATCAACTAAAAACTCATCTGACTGAAGCTCCAATTTTGGTGCAACCCGAATCGGGTAAAGAGTTTGTTGTTTATAGTGACGCATCCCTACTCGGGTTGGGTTGCGTATTGATGCAAGAAGGTCGAGTTGTGGCCTATGCGTCGAGACAATTGAAGCCACACGAAAGAAATTATCCGACCCATGATCTCGAACTAGCCGCCATTGTGTTTGTATTGAAAATATGGCGACATTATTTGTTTGGTGAGAAGTGCCATGTGTTTTCGGATCACAAAAGTCTCAAATATTTGATGACTCAACGAGACTTGAATCTGCGACAAAGACGTTGGCTTGAGTTGTTGAAAGATTACGAGCTTGTCATTGATTACCACCCGGGAAAGGCTAATGTGGTTGCGGACGCCTTAAGCCGGAAATCACTGTTTGCTTTGCGAGCGATGAATGTACACTTGTCTGTCCTACCTGACAATGTGTTAGTAGCTGAATTAAAATCCAAACCATTATTGACTCATCAAATTCGTGAAGCTCAGAAAGTCGATGATGAATTGGTTGCAAAACGAGCTGAGTGTGTTCCGAACAAGGAATCGGAGTTTTAGATTGATGATGATGGTTGTTTGAGGTTTAAAAGTCGTTTGTGTGTTCCAAGGAATTCGGAACTCATCCCGATGATTTTGAACGAAGCCCATTGTAGCCGAATGTCAATTCACCCGGGGAGCACGAAAATGTACAACGACTTGAAACGTCGGTTTTGGTGGCATGGTATGAAGCGAGACATCTCCGACTTTGTTTCGAGATGTTTAATATGTCAACAAGTGAAAGCGGAACATCAAGTGCCTTCAGGGTTACTTCAGCCGATCATGATACCCGAGTGGAAATGGGACCGAGTCACAATGGACTTTGTGTCCGGACTGCCATTGTCCGCAAGTAAGAAGGATGCGATTTGGGTTGTTGTTGATAGGCTGACTAAGTCGGCTCACTTTATCCCCGTGCGTACGGATTTTTCATTGGATAAACTAGCCGAGTTGTATGTTTCTCAGATTGTGAGATTACATGGAGTACCTATTTCTATCGTGTCGGATAGAGATCCGAGATTCACCTCGCGATTTTGGAAGAAATTGCAAGAAGATTTGGGTACCCAGCTGCATTTTAGCACCGCTTTTCATCCCCAAACCGATGGTCAATCCGAGCGGATAATTCAGATACTCGAGGATATGCTGAGATGCTGCATCCTTGAGTTTAGTGGTTCATGGGAACGGTATGTACCTTTGATTGAATTCGCTTACAACAATAGTTTTCAATCAAGTATTAAGATGGCACCTTACGAGGCTTTGTACGGTCGTAAATGCCGTACACCATTGTTTTGGACCGAGCTCGGTGAAAGTAAAATTTTCGGAGTTGATTTGATTAAAGATGCCGAACAGAAAGTAAAAGTAATCCGTGAAAGTTTGAAGGCAGCCACAGATCGTCAGAAATCGTATGCGGATCTGAAACGGAAGGACATTGAATATCAGGTGGGAGATAAAGTGTTCCTTAAAGTTTCGCCTTGGAAAAAGGTACTTAGGTTTGGCCGTAAGGGCAAGTTGAGCCCGAGATTCATTGGGCAGTACGAAATCTCCGAACGAGTGGGGCCAGTTGCGTATAGATTGATTTTGCCCCCTGAGCTTGAAAAGATTCACAATGTCTTTCATGTTTCGATGCTTCGACGCTATCGATCTGATCCGTCGCATATAATTAGCCCATCAGAGGTTGAAATTCAAGCCGATATGAGTTATGAAGAAGAACCGATACGTATCCTAGCTCGTGAGGTGAAAGAGTTGCGAAACAAAAGGGTTCCGTTGGTTAAGGTGTTGTGGCTTAAACACGGGATCGAGGAAGCAACCTGGGAACCCGAGAGCTCGATGAAAGAACAATACCCAAACCTATTTACCGGTAAGATTTTCGGGGACGAAAATTTCTTAAGTGAGGGAGAGTTGTGACAGCCCAAAATTTACCCTAGTCGGGAAGTGGTTTCGGGACCACAAGACCGAGTCGTAAAAATAATTACTTGCTATATTCTATGCTTATTATGTGTGAACATGAGTATGTGGAAGTTTCACTCCCTAATTTTACCAATTGCATGAGAAATTATTAATTGGGATCAATTTGAGACATTGTAAAAATATGATAGTCTAATTCAAATGGTCTATTAGTGCATGTACCAAAAAGAGTGGTTTTGCATGTCAATTTGTCCATAAAATTTATGGTGGCCGGCCAAGGAGTGATAATGCTCCACTCATTCTAATTTAAAATGTTTCTTTGGTGAACAAATGATGGGATTAATAATAGAAAAGGGAACAAAAAAAAAAGGTGTCATACTTGCCATCACCTAGCCGAAAAACCAAGAAAAAAAGAAGGGGAGAAAGGAACTTGGGAGGGATTCGGCCATTGCTTGCCTAGGGAGAGTGTTTGATGTTGTGGCATGAAAAATGAGGGAGGTTGAATGCTTAATAAGGAGGGAAGAAGGAGTGTTCATATTTTCTTTCTTTTGCAATTGTTCTAACTAGAGGAAGAAGGGGAAACAAGATTCGGCCAAGGTGGTCCTTTAGACCAAGGTATGTTTAATGTTGTCTTAGAGATGCATGCATGTTTTAAATAGCCCATGTTCAAACCTTGAACCTTGTTGATAACATGAGCGATCGGTCATGAGAAAGTGTTCAAGGAAAGGTTGTTGATGAAAGAAATTAATGTGTTAAGAGATTATATGAAACTTATTCATGTTTATATATGTTATATGCGACGAAAATGGTTGATGATTTTGGAGGTGATTAGCTTGAATCGGCCACGGTATATCCATAAACAC
Organism: Gossypium hirsutum; assembly: GCF_007990345.1. Taxonomy (NCBI): domain Eukaryota; kingdom Viridiplantae; phylum Streptophyta; class Magnoliopsida; order Malvales; family Malvaceae; genus Gossypium; species Gossypium hirsutum. Next base: position 28,292,018 of record NC_053435.1, on the reverse strand, counting down.
GATCTATGCTTGTTATGTTACTCATGGTTAAAACAATTCGGCTAGGACATTCGGCCATGGATGGTTGTATTTCTTTGATGTTGTTTTTGATGCTTTAGGGCATTGAGGGTTGATTATAGATGAGGTGAGTTTCTTGATTTAAAATTTGATGGATGTTAAGCTATTTGGGCAACCAAAGGTTCAATATTTTTGTTATGAGGTCATATGTGCATTTCGGCCATGGTCTTTGCTTGAATATGAGATTTGTAATGTGATTTTCCTAAATTGTCTATGAATTTGGTTGTTGATTTCATGGTAATGGTATATTGAATCCATGAGAATTTAGTAAGGTTGCATTCGGCAACTTACTTGAAATTAAAAATCGATGTCTAAGCTTAGGTGATTTCGATGATGATATATGTGTATATACATAAGTATATTTAGTTGATTCGGCTTTGGTAGTTGCATGAGATTATTAGCCGAATATACTAACATACATATACATGTGAGATTGGATTGTAAATATTTAGCAAGGTGGTTAAACTAGTTAAATTATTGATATAGCTCAAGGAGCTAAAGGAGGTGAATCGAGCAAAGGCAAAGAAAAGGTTCTCGAGTACCCGAGTTGGAACCGTCTTACCCAACACGAGGTAAGTCATTAAGCATGTAGTTGGTATTATTTCAATGGTCATAATGTTGTGTATTGATGCTGAATGGAATGAATAAATGTACATATATATATGCATGTACGTATGTGATGATGAAATTGTTGAATGAAATAAAAGAGGTAAGATGTAGTGAGTTGTTGATCTCGGCACTAAACGTGCGGGATAACCATTTATGACCATGAGATTGGCGCTAAGTGCACGGGATTAAATTGTACAGCACTAAGTGTGCGATTCGACTTTGTTGCACTAAGTGTGCGAAATGAATATGATGCACTAAGTGTGCGAATTGACCATGCGGCACTAAGTGTGCGAGTCTGACTATGTAGCACTAAGTGTGCGATTTGATTACGTGGCACTAAGTGTGTGAGTTGATTATATAGCACTGAGTGTGCGGGCTCAATATACATTCGTGAATCATTATGGACACTATGTGTGCGACACTATTGAGCTGATCGCGGACAGCGGATCGGGTAAGTGTCTTGAGTACATGGCTAATATGTGCTATGCGTATACTTGGTGTTGAGCTCGGTAAGTTGAACCTATGTGACAACTATACTTGAAGTCACGTACATAAAAATTTATCGTAGGATGGGTGAAAGGCCGTTTTGTGGTTTGATTGTAACGAAAATAAATTGATTTATGAAAATGCTTCAATGTCCTATTGATGAGTATATGAATTGTGAATGCATGAATTGATATGAAATTGAATCGGTAGGTTGGAGGAACTATGGCATGGTTCGGTATGGATGGAGTAAATTGTCTCATTCCATTTTGTTCCTCTTGTGACAATGTTATTGATGTATAGTAGAGCATTGCTTATGACTTACTGAGTTATAAACTCACCCGGTGTTTCCTTGTCACCCATTATAGGTTGCTTGGACTCATCAATTTTTGCGGGGTCGGGCCGTCATCGAAGTCATCACACCGGATAGCTAGTTTTGGTACTTTCTTCTTAGTATGCTTAGAAGATCATTTTGGCATGTATAAGCTAGTACGTTGTGTTTGAATTATGGCATGTAAACTTTAAGCCATGCGAAAATGGCACGAATGTTCGATTGAGTTGGATCGAGGGTAGGCATGAAATGGACCTAGTTACTTTCGTAACAGATGCTGGCAGCAGCAGTGTCATGAGATTGAAAAATCACTAAAAATAGTAGGAGTGGAATTAATTGCTGAATAAATTACATAATCGAAGCTCGATGAGTCTGTTTTCATGAGGAAGTAACGAAAAGATCATATGGGCAGTATATTAAGAGATAATCAGATTTTAGTGGGACAGGGCCAGAACGGTTTCTGGATTCCCTGCTCCGACTTTGGAAATTCATTATAAATTAACCAGAGATAATTAGGGGTCGTACCATATATGTCCAGATTCCTCTCTGAGTCTAGTTTCCATAGAAACAAACGGCAACAGTATTGAAGCCCCGTGCAGGGAGATATCCAAGTCGTAATGGGCAAAGGTCAGTGCAGTCGACCCCTGCAACTTGGGGAACTTTGACTAATAAACTGTACTAATTGGCCCAACCCAAAATTCTAGAAAAAAATACATAGATGGGCACATGAGTCTAGTTTCTGGGAAAAATTACAAAACTGATTTTCGAGTTACGAAACTCAAGATATGATTTTTAGAACGACTAGTACACAGATTGGGCAGTGTCTGGAAAATAAATTTTGTAAGAGGTTAAAGCCAGTTAACACCTCGTGTTCGACCCCGATGTCGGTTTCGGGTTCGGGGTGTTACAATCCTTGAACCCTAATGTCATGACATTTGTATCCTACACATTCCTATGGTTCAACCGAGACTTTCTGAAATTACTTCTCCGTCAATTCATGTTTGAGTCTTCTTTGAATAATTTCATAAAATAAATATATACATGCTGAAAATTAACAAAATTAACATAAAATAATAGAATATTGCATTTATTTACCGCAAACTTACCTCGAAACAAAATACGATCAACTATATCGATTTAGTCCACTATCTTTTTCTTTCCCTGGTCTAACTCCGAATTTTGTTCTTCTTGATCTATAATAAAAAAATTTAGCTTATTTAATACTCACATTTATTAAAATAGTCCTAGACCCAAACTTTGGCAAAATTACATTTTTGCTCCTAAACTTTCACATATTTGCACTTTTGCCGCAAGGCTCGTAAATTAAACTTCATCCTATTTTCTTATGTTTTATGACATGCTGATCATTTTCCCTTTTATGACAACATCAAATTCACACTCTAACATGTACTTATGACTATTAGGTATTTTTACCGATTAAGCCCTTTTACTCGTTTTCACTTAAAACCGAGTAGCACAAGTTGTCTAACATAATTTAAAACCTCATATTCAATCATAAAACACCAAAATACACAAATTTCACCTATGGGTATTTTTCCAAATATGAACCCTAGTTTGAATTATTGCTAGAATAAGCTTAATCAAGTTATCGGGACTCCAAAAACGTAAAGATCATTAAAAACGGGGCTTGGAATCACTTACTATAGAGCTTGAAAGCTTGAAACAAACCTTAGCTATGGAGAACCCTTGAAATTTCGTCCTAATGAAGAAGATGGACAAAAATTGGCTTTTAATTTTGTTTTTAATTCATTTTAATAACTAAATGACCAAAATGCCCTTACTACTAAACTTTCCAAAAATTTCATCCATGTCCAATTTTTGTCCATAGACTTAGAAATTGGTCAAATTGCTATTTAAGACCTCCTAGTTAATATTCCAAAGCAATTTCATACTAAAAACTTCTAGAATGCAAGTTTTGCATATTATTCGATTTAGTCCCTAATCTCAACTTAAGCACCTTATGCATAGATTTTCATCACGAAATTTTCACACAATCATGCAATCATATCAGGAACCTCAAAATAATAAGAAAATAAAATTTTCTACCTCGAATTTTTGGATTCGTAACCACTGTTCCGTTTAGGCCCTATTTCGGGATGTTATAGCCCACAAGCCCATTGCGCCCATACGGCCCAGTCCGACCCAATGTGGCCCAGAACAACCTAAGCCATGTACACAAAATGACAAGCCCAACCATATTCCACCTGGTAGCTGATTTGACACAAGCGAGCCCACGGGCCCATTAGGCCTATTCGGCCCCTTTCGTGGCCCAAGTGGCCCACTATGGCCTAAGCCCACGAATTCGCTCATGGTGGGCTTCCTCGTTGTACGCCCATGTTCCGTGAGCTCGGTTCACCACACGCGTGATTGTATGCTTATATGGCATCACATGCCATCTTTCTGGCTTTTCGGCATTTTGCCGATCTACAGTCATGGCAAAGAAAACAACACACACATTTTCAGCTTTTTAGTTGATTATCAGAACAAGGCATACAGTTACACACCTCTTCGTGAAGTCGAGAGAACTGCTCACACCTAAAGCCTTAACCGAAAGAAGTGTGGTTAACTACACTTAGATTGGTTAATACCAATCACACGTACCCTAACACTTAACTGCACATATAAGAGATTAATAGATAGAACCCATTAATAAATAGCCTAAAACCCATAAAGATAAAACTTAAAGTACTAAGAGTAATCGGCCTATACCCAAACCAACAAGGTATCAGAATTACCTTAACCCAATATTGGAAGACTGGGTTTCAATGCTTCGAGAACGTTCTGTGCCTTTCACTCTTCAGTAATACCTGGAATCCATGAACATACATCATGGACGAAGGGGGTTCACCATTCGGCAATCATAGAGATTTAGGAGAAAGGGTATTTAGTTTAAAGAAGATAATAGAAGAAGCAAACGGTATACTTACTGATTCATAACGCTTATAGGTCGAAACCTTTGATCGATAGAAAAGGAAAAAAAAGAATGAAGGCAAAGATAGAGAGGTTGAATTCGGCTCATTAAGAAGAATAGGAAACAGGGAGAAGAGAATAAAGAAAACCAATGGAAAGAAATCAATTTAGGTAAAGGAAGAAAGAGAAGAAGAAGTGCACGAAAGGAAAGACAATTTAGCTAGGCAAGAATAAAGTAACGAGAGAAGCAATATTGAGAACAAGGAGGAAAGGAAATCGACACCTTATGACTTGGGTTTTCGCAAAGTGACCAATGGAAATTTGAAGGTTACTAACCAGAGAAGGAGAAAGACCCGAATGGTCAAAACTCAAAACACACATAACAAGAATGACAAAACTCCAAAAGAAATGCTACCGAAACAAAATAGAAAACTACTTAATGACCTATACTAATTCGGTACCCCAACACCCCCAAATTGTTGAAAATTGCACCATAATGGACCCTTAGCCGAATTTGCCTAAACAAACTACCCCAGTCGACTCCAACTTCTCCCATTTCAAAATCCATCAAAAACTCCACCAATCCCTCATCCGAATTTTCTCCTTAATTTACTCTACCTCCCCATTCAAATTCAATTCAAATTTTTATGACCAATTCAACCACAGAGTTCCAGTCCAGTTCCAACACCTCCCCAACTCAAGCAGCAAAATAAACATACAATTGTGCATGCCATGCCTTGAACCTCAGACTCCTTGCCACACATGTAGTGCCACCTTGCCACTAGATTCCTTCTTTCTTTGTGTCATAAAACAAACACTAATTATTATAAGTCCTATAAGCTAACATCCAGGTTCACTTAAGGGCCCAAAAATTAAAATTTTGCAAACACCCAGACTTGGACCCAGGCTTCTCAAGCACTCCCAATTATGCCTAAATACTTAGCCACTAAAGCTACACATAATTTGTGACATTTCTCGCACACCTAAACTTTTATGCATTCCCACACTCAAGGCCCATTCCTTTTAGGCCCAAATTCGGGGCGTTACAGGTCAGATGTTTAGGAAAGGAAGTGTAACACCCCTAACCCATATTCGTTACTGGAATAGGATTATAAAGCATTACTGAAAACTTTTATCTTAAAACATTCAATTATAATCATTTATAAAACACATTGTATTTCATTCAAACACATGCATAACATCCCTTTTTGAGCTTTTGAGGCAATAGAAACACTTTAGAAATGTTTCGAGACTGAATCGAAAGCATTTAGAACATCATGGAAAAAGATAGAAAAATTCATACTACTACGGGCACACGGCCGTGTAACTCACACAGCTGAGACACACACCTGTGTCTCAGGCTATGTGGGCATTCAAAGTAGGGTCACACGACCGTGTCCCAGCCCGTGTCTGTGCCTGTGTAATTCTCTGCTTGGGTCAAAATGCCAAGCCACACGCCCGTGTTTCAGGCCATGTAACTCTCGGCATGCAATCTTTAAAAACCTATAAGGGACACACGATCGTGTCACGTGGCTGTGTGTCACACACGGCTGAGACACACGTCCGTGTCTTAGAACGTGTGGATAAGAAATAGGCCAAATTCAAGCCATTTCTTTCACCCAATTCAAGCACACCCTTACAATTCATTTGCACTTATATTCAAGCATTCAAAATGTACCTAACACGTGCATATTCAAGCTAGATCATCATAGTATTTAATCATACAACCAATATACCCAAAAGGAACCTCAATCACAATAATGAAACATGATTATACATTTGCTAAGTTTAACCACAAAACAATTAACCTTTATAACTAGTTTTATGACAACATTTAGCACAATGTTCACATACCAATATCATACTAAAAAACACCAATTTTAATATTCAACACTTATCATCACTACCTTAGCACACTTGACCATATGTCAACGCATCTAAACACACCAAACTAGCCATTTATTAACTCAATGTTCACTATCAATTTCCATACCTCAATGATCACATCAAAGCATATCAAAACAACATTTCATAACACGCATTTTATATACCATTCCAACTCCCAACGTTTAAGCACCAACATGCCAAAATAACAACCATTATAAGACCACATATGCATGCCAATAGAACAACTAATGCATCATCCAAAATACCATAATTTCAAGGCAAACATAATGGCTATATCATCAACCACAAAACACCTATACATGTGCATATTTAACCATTTTTTGATAAACCTATTTCCATATCAAACATATCAAAACATGCCCTAAATGATCACTTTGCAAACATGCGAACTCTTACCACTTTGGCTACAAATAATGCACCCCAAACCCAGCCTAGACGTTATGGTTGAATCTATGATGTCACATTAGAGTGTTTTTCCAAAACACAAATTGATGAGAGACCTTTCTTCTTAGAACTTCCTTTGGGTTGATTAAAACTTAGGATGTCTTTTCATACGAAAAACTCAAAATATTTTAGAAAATCATATTAGGTTGACATTAAACTCTTTAAACAATAGTTGTCTCAAAAACTCTCATATTGCGTTGCATAAATATGGTGTTTGTAGTATAACTTGTTAATTTTAAAACCGGAGACATACTATAACAGGTAAAAATTAAAGAAAATAATTCCCCAAATTAAATAAAAATTAAGCGACCTTATTACATATTAAAAACCCAAAATAAAACCTTAATTATAGTATAAAAAGATAAAAGTACGTTGAGTGGCCACTATTGAGTCCTCCGTCGCCTCAATCCAACTAAGCCTAGGGATTTCTTGCACAGATAACAGATGGGTGAGTTTACGAAAACTCAGTGTGTTAAATCCCATAAAAATAAGTAATTAGAGTAAGCGCAATCTGGGCCAAAGCCTTATCGATTTCAGTTAGGAGTTTCAGCCCTTTTCTAGTAACAGTAGCAGTCTGGGCCTTAGCCCATTTCAATAACAATGACAGTCTGGGCCTTAGCCCATTTCAGTACAGTATGCAAGAAAAGAGTCCTACCTAATCCATCCGCAGCACACCAACTTCGTACCAGCCCTACACACCATGTGGGGATTAAATCAACCCACCCAACCCTACATACCAAATCGTACCGAATTCGGTACTAAAATAATATTTGCAGCAAGTAATAGGCATATAGCCTTTCAGTACACTTCCTCCATAATCATATATCCCACCCCATGTAATGCAGCAAAATAACATACGTGACTGCAGAAAAATCATGCTCAAAAATAGATATACGTAATACAGGTTATTTCAATCAATTTACCTCACAGGGGTATAATGGTCATTTCATCAACATAGGGTCTAAGTATACTTACCGACTCAACAGTAGGTCCATAATCATGTTAGGTGACCCTTGCAGCCTTAACAGTCAATCAGTGATAATGGTCTTTCATCCCATACTGCGGGCCCATGTTGGCTCATACTCTCATTTGGCCCACATAGCCCAAAAATAGCCTCGGTCGTGCAGTTCACACAACTTGGCCCATGATTTACCACATTTTGTGCAATTTCTCCATGTGGGGCACACGGGCCCATGTTGGCTCATACTCTTATTTCTCCATGTGGCGTGTCTCACGCTCGTGTTGGTTTGGCAGTTTTACCCACGGCCTTATCACACGGTCGTGGCGACTTATCGTATCCCGTGTTGGGGAAAAATTTTTGCTCTTTTTCCACATAGCCGTATCGCACGGTCGTGTCTCCTCTGGTGGTGTGTGCACGGCCTAAAGCACGCCCGTGTGCCTAGCCATGTGGATGGGAAAATCCTGTGTGTCAAGACTTCAGTTAGTAGGTTAGATGTGAAAAACTAGAATTTAAATAAATCATTACTGTTAGTGCTCGGGTTGCCTCCCGAGAGGCGCTTATTTATAGTCTAAGCTTGACTTACCTCTCTGGTGTGTGATCACGATGGCTCGAGAAGTTTACACTCCTCATCCCTGCTATCAATTGATATAAGACGAGTATTATTTACCTTAAAAGTTTTGAATTTGGGGTGAATTACCTCGATTGTACCATATGGGAAAATGCTGAGTACCGTGAAAGGAAATTCTTCATTAGGTACAGAAGTGGTGATGCGAGGATCTGCTACATCTAGTAGTACTTTTTCTCCAACCTTAAGTTAATTTGGTGATGTATTGAGTTCGCCTGGCTCGATTTCAGTTTATCGGGTGTTCTCGATTTCTGTGTCCGTCATTCATCTAGTTTCTCAATTTGTAGCCTTCGTTCTTCATAGATAGGTCCTTTGTTGTTGCTTGAACATGGCTCATGCAGGTTCTTTGAACTTATTTCATGCAAAGTAGGTTACACTACATGGTTAGTTTTAGTAGACTGATTTATACAACCACCTTCAATTTTCAATGTGTTACTCAAATTACGAGCTTGAAGAATGATTGTTTCGTCATTCACCTGTGCCAACATTAATTATTGTTCAAGCGGTTCCTAAAAAGGGCGTACCTAAAATTAAAGGAATGTTACTATCCTCTTCTATGTCTAGAAAAACGAAATCAACTGGGAATATAAATTTGTCAATTTTAACGAGTACATCTTCAATAATCCCTCTAGGAAATCTGATTTTTTTAGTAGCTAATTGGATACTCATCCTAGTTTGTTTGGGTTTCCCAAGACCTAGTTGTTTAAACATTTTGTAAGGCTTGGCATTGATACTAGCCCCTAAATCAGCCAAAGCATTATTACATCTAGGCTACCAATTAAACAGGGAATCGTAAAACTCCCTGGATCTTTTAATTTGTTTGCCAGCTTATTCTGTAGTTTGGCTGAGGAAACTGCATTTAGTTCCACATACGACGCCGCATTCAACTTTCGCTTATTTTTTAAAAGCTCTTTTAAGAATTTGACTGCGTTTGGCATCTGTGAAAGAGCTTCAATAAATGGTAAGTTAATATGTAACTTCTTTAATAATTTAAGGAATTTACCGTTATGTTCTTTTGTGCGGTCTTTCCTTGTCGCGTTTGGGTATGGCACACGAAGTTTGTACTCTTTACTTACTAGTTTCTGGTCATTGTGATCCACCTCACCCTTACCTTTACTTACCACAGTTTCTTGCCTCTTTTATGGTTCAGATGTAACTAACCTTTCCTCATCTTGAATGGTAATTGCATTGATTTGCTCCATTGGGTTAGACTTAGTGTTACTCGGTAGGCTACCTTGTGGTTGTTTAGATATCAATTTAGCGAGCTGACCTATCTGAGTTTTGAGCCCTTGGATCGACGCTTGTTGATTTTTAAGTGCTGTCTCAGTATTCTAAAAATGAGTTTCTAACACTAAGATGAATTTTGTTAGCATCTCCTCAAGGTTCGGTTTTTTCTCTTGTTGGTAGGGTGGTTGTTGGAAGGTTGGAGGTGCTGGTGGTCACTGATTCCCTTGCCTCCCCATGAGAAATATGGGTGGTTCCTCCAACCTGCATTGTAAGTATTACTATAAGGATTATTTTGAGATCGAGGATTATTACCCATGTAATTTAACTGCTCATTTTCCATGTTATGGCCATAGGGTGGGTATTCTGGATTGCTCGATCCACCTCCACTTGCTTCGCACTGCATTACTGGGTGAACCTGTGAAGAACTAAGAAAACCATCAATTTTCTTATTCAAGAGTTCTACCTGATTAGAGAGCATGGTGACCAAATCGACGTTATAAACGCCGGTTGTTTTAGTTGGCTTTGTCCTCTTGACTTGCCACTGATAATTATTCAGTGATATACCTTCTATAAATTCATAAACATCTTTAGGTGTCTTATTATTGATAGTCCCACCAGCGGCTGCGTCAACCATTTGTTGAGTCAAAGGATTTAGGCCATTATGAAACATTTGAACCTGTAGCCAGAGTGGTAACCCATGGTGAGGGCATCTTCTCAAGAGGTCCTTGTATCTCTCCCATGCGTCGTAGAGTGTTTCTAAATCCATCTGCACAAAAGAAGAGATATCATTACGTAATTTAGCCATTTTAGCTGGTGGAAAATATTTTAATAAAAACTTTTCGGTCATTTGTTCCCAAGTAGTGATTGACCCTCGTGGTAAAGAGTTCAACCATTATTTAGCCTTATTCCTCAATGAAAAGGGAAACAATTGAAGGCGGATGCCACCATCAGAAACACCATTGATTTTAAAAGTGTCACAAAATTCTAAGAAATTCGCCAAGTGAGCGTTGGGATCCTCATCCTGCAAACCATCAAACTGAACAAACTGTTGTATCATTTGAATTGTGTTAGGTTTTAGTTCAAAAGATTTTACAGCTACAGTAGGCCTAACTATGCTCGATTCAGTTCCTGTTAAATAAGGTTTACCATAATCATACATAGTATGCGAAGCAGGATTCTGATCAGCAGCAATCGCATGAGGCAGCGGATTTTCTTGGTTTTCAGCCATCTCCTCGGTTGTGGTTGAAGTATCGTTCTCTTGCTCTTTCTCTGTGTATCATAAGCTTCGCCTTATTTCTCTTTGGTTTTTGTGAACTGTGTGATCGATCTCACTATCAAACAGTAATGGTCCTGACGGGTTTCTTCTGGTCTTAAACTAGAAAAACGTATCAGAAGAAAATAAATGAAGAATTAGAAAATAAAATAAAAATTTAAATTGCCAAAAACTTGATACATGATACATGATATTCGTGACAGGTTTTAAAAATTTATAATAAATCGTTCTTGAAACTAACTATTATCACGATGAAGGCAAGTGTACCTATCGAACAGTAGTGTAGCTTTAGCAAGACCAAATTGTCGAACCCAAAGGAACCAAGAGTACTAGTAATTACTTTCTTTTTATTATCTAACCTAAAAATTAAGAGATTTGTTTATCTAAATAAATTAACTAAACTAAGAGTGCACAGAGAGAAATTAGGGAAATGTTTTTGGGAAAATTCGATTGATTAAGACATTACCCAAGGAAAAATCCACCTAGACTTCACTTGTTATTTGACTCTGAATCAGACGATTTATTCATTTACTTGATCTATAGAAATCCCTAAGTTATATTATTATCTCTCTCGAGACTAATACGTCTAACCCTAGGTTGATTAATTGAAATCTCTTTCTAATTAACACCTAGTGTTGCATTAACTCGATCTATGGATCCCCTTATTAGGTTTCCCCCTAATCCGGCAAAATCTTATCACCCAATCTCTAGGCATGCAATCAACTCCGCTTAATTATGAAAAATTTACTCTCAGACAGGGTCTATTCCTCCTTTGAATAAGAGCATTAACTCGAATCAATATCCTGGAATATTAAAACACGAATTAAGAAGACATAATAAAGAACAAGTCAAATGTTTATCATACAGTTTAAATAATAAAAACATGATCCATCTTAGGTTTCATTCCCCTTAGGTATTTAGGGGGTTTAGTTCATAATTATAAAAGAAAACATCTCAGAAAAATAATGAATACAAAACATAAAGAAAACCCAAAACCCCTGAATGGAAATTGAAGGGAGATCTTTAGTCTTGATGATGAATTCGGCTTCTGAGATGGACCAATCGTCTCCCCTTAAGTAATTCATTGCCTCCTACTCTGCCTTTACCTGCCTAATTGCCTCCTCAGGTGTTTAAATAGACATTAAAATGCCTAAGAGCCCTCAAAATTGGGCTTTTCCGAATAAGGTTATACTTGGGCTTGATAGGGACACGCCCGTGTGACACGCCAGTGTGCGATTTCTCCAGCCCGTAGTCAAGGTTGTTTAATAGGCACAAGCGTGTAGTCTACCCGAGTAAGTCATGCTTCGATCCTGCAAAGGGGACAAGGCCGTGTGACATGCCCGTGTGAGGAAGTCCAAGCCATGTTGATTTCCGTAGGAGCAAGTCAGAAAGATTAAGAAATAGAACCATCTGATTTGATTCGTTCTCAATAGCCATGAGATGATCATCTTAGGGTGATCCTTTTGTCGACAGATGCAACCTGCTCATGGCTAGATTGATTGGTTTCGGGTCAAATAGGAAGAACTAGAAGATTCCACCTTTGGAAAACGCCTACACCTAATGGCTTAAGCCACTGTTCCCATTTTCTCACTGACCCATCATGCAAAAGGTATGCCGTTAGAGTAAGTGCGCTTTACTAATATCAAGTAAAGGCTCTAAGTTCCGCTCCTTCGACTGAATTTTCCAAGTTCTTCTCTATCTGACTACCAAGCAGTTGATTATGTAAGAGGTGCTTAGCTTATACTTAAAGTAAGTACTATATTGATCTTTCTTCTTTCTAGCAGTCTCAATGAAGTTGTCCTTTATTAGGCTCTCAGTGTAAACCTAGTCTCATGCTTTGAGGTGAAGCTTCCCGATGAGTCAGTTTGAAAGAAAGCCATATAAGTCAAGGGCTAAGGCTAGATGTGGGTCCATTTTTTCCCTTTTTAGCCCATTTCTCGCTCTTTTTACTCTCCTATGCTCACCTAAGTATAAAACATGAAACTAAAGAATTAGGAGCATCGAATTCAACAAATCTAAGGAGAAACCATCCATAAATGCGCTAAGCATGGGATAAAAACATGTATAAATTACGGTTTATCAGCGTGTAGCTGGACTCGAACACTAGTCCCTTGGCAAAGAAACACACCACATACCACTAAACCAATCCTTTAATGACATGATCTCCCCGTAATTATTTAAAAGTCTACTGACAGAAGACAAGGGTTTCACCAAATAAAAGCACAAATTTTGCTCAAGCCCAAGCTTGAACCCATAACTTCCCAGATACCCACAGAGAACTAAACCACTAAGCCAGATATACTTTCACGTCGCAAACATACAAAATAATTTTAATAGGGTTTTTGAGATTTGGGGCGTTACAATTCTACCCTTCTTAAAGAAAATTTCGGCCTCAAAATTTACATGGTCAGAATAGATGAGGATATTGTTGCCGTATTGCCTCCTCGGGTTCCGACGTAGCCACCTCAGAACTATGATTCCGCCAAAGAACTTTTACTAGTGGGATTGACTTCCTTCTCAAGACTTTTACCTCTCGATCCAAAATCTGGATTGGTTCTTCCTCAAAAGTTACGTTAGGTCTAATTTCAATCTCCTCAATCGGCACAACATGCATAGGATTAGAGCAGTAGCGTCTCAGCATAGAGACGTGGAACACATCATGAATTCTCTCTAATTCTGGAGGTAACTGTAACTGATATGCAATCGGTCTGACTCGTCTCAAAATGCGGTCAGGCCTAATAAACCTTGGGCTCAACTTACCTTTACGCCCAAATCTCAATACCTTCTTCCATGATGAGACCTTCAGAAAAACAAAATCTCCCATAGCATACTTAATATCTTTATGCTTCAGATCCGCATATGACTTCTGTTTGTCTAACGCCGCCTTCAGTTGATCCTGAATTACTCTGAACTTATCTTGATATCAGCTACTAACTCAAAACCCAGAGCATGATGGTCGTCCAACTCAGTCCAACATGATGGAGTACGACACCTAAGACCATATACTGTTTTGTAAGGTACCATCTGTATGCTAGACTAGTGACTATTTTTATAAGCAAACTTTGCTAGTGGCAAGTACTACTCCCAGCTACCTCGGAAGTCAATTACACAACTTCTTAACATGTCTTCCAATATTTGGATTACCCTCTCCGACTGACTATCTGTCTGAATATGAAACGCAGTACTGAAGTCCAACCGCGTTCCTAGAGCTTCATGTAACTTCTTCCAGAACCAAGAAATGAAGCGAGGATCTCTATCGAATATTATGGAAATTGGTACCCCATGTAGTCTCACTATCTTAGATACACACAACTTAGGCAGTTTATGCAATAAAAAATCTATGCGAACCGATATGGAATGGGTAGTTTTGGTCAATTGATCCATGATGACCCACATGGAATCTTTCTTAGAAGGCATTAGGGATAGCCCACTCACAAAGTCCATAGTTACTCTTTCCCACTTCCACATAGGAATTTTAACCGGATGAAGTAACTTAGAAAGCAATTGATGTTCTACTTTAACATGTTGGCAAGTAGACATTTCCCCACAAAGTCGATAATCTCACGCTTAAGACCTGGCCACCAATATACCTTACGGAGATCTCTGTACATCTTATTTCCACCTGGGTGCATAGCATAAGGGCTACTATGCGCCTCTCACTGTAAAGTCTACCTTAAATCAGTATCCTTAGGGACAGAGTACCCTTCACAATTCAGCCCAAAATCCACTGTATTACCATTCTCAATCTGCCGGAGCAAAAGACCCAATGATTCATCTTCCAACTATTTACTCTTCATTTGTTCAATCCATACTGGTTTAACTTGGAGCTCGGCCAATAAACTACGATCATCAAATAAGGTAAGATGAGCAAACATTGCTTTTAGATCAGTCATAGCCCTATGGTTCAGTGCATCGACCACTACATTGGCCTTACCAGGGTGGTATTCAATCAAACAATCATAATCCTTAAGCAGCTCAATCCACCTACGCTGCCTAAGGTTTAACTCCTTCTAAGTAAGGAGATACTTGAGACTCTTGTGATCAGTGTAAATGATACACTTTTCACCGTACAAGTAATGCCCCCAGATTTTTAATACAAATACCGCTGCGGCCAACTCCAAGTCATGAGTCGGATAATTCATCTCATGTGTCTTAAGCTGACGAGACTCATAAGCAACCACCTTACCCTCTTGCATCAACATACAACCTAAACCAACATGTGATGCTTCGTTGTAAATAGTAAATTCCTTCCCAGACTCTGGCTGAATCAAGACAGGGGCCATAGTTAAAAATTTCCTGAGCTTCTCAAAGCTCTCTTGAATCATCAATCCAGTTAAAGGGAACGCCCTTACGCAGTAGTTTAGTTAATGGCGTGACAATCAGTGAAAATCCCTCTACAAATCTGCAATAGTATCCAGCCAGCCCCAGAAAGCTCCAGATTTTCGATACAGTCTTTGGCTGTTTCCAATAAAAGACAGCCTCAATCTTCTGAGGATCAACCCTAATCCCCTCAGCAGACACCACATGACCAAGAAACCTTACCTCTTTTTACCAGAATTCACACTTGTTGAACTTGGCGTACAGTTGTTTCTCCTTAAAATTTGTAGAACTACTTGAAGATGCTTATCATGTTCATATTCCGTCCTCGAATACACCAGTATGTCATCGATAAATACTACAACAAGCTGATCCAGGTAGAGTTGGAATACTCTGTTCATTAGATCCATAAAAGCTGCCAGTGCATTTGTCATTCCAAATGGCATTACCAGGAACTCATAATGACCATAACGAGTCTTAAATGTTGTCTTGTGCACATCGGCCTCTTTAACTTTCAGTTGGTGATACCCTGACAGGAAATCTATTTTAAAGAAAACTGTCGCTCCCCACAACTGATCGAACAAATCATCAATCCTTGGCAAAGGGTATTTGTTCTTAATAGTCAACTTATTCAATTGTCTATAGTCGATGCATATACGCATGGATCCATCCTTCTTTTTCACAAACAAGACTGGTGCTCCCCATGGAGACACACTCAGTTGGATAAACCCACGGGCCGGTAGTTCTTGAATTCGGGTCTTCAACTCTACAAGCTCTTTTGGTGCCATTTTATAAGGGGCGATGGACACCGGAGCTATACCAGGGAAGAGCTCAATCCCGAACTGTACCTTACGTTCTGGAGGTAGTCCTGGAACCTCTTCAGGGAAGATGTCCGAAAAATCCTTAACAGTTCTGATATCCTTTAGCAAAGAGTCTCCAACATCTGAAACACTAACATAGGCCAAGTATGCTTCACAACCATTGCGTGCCAACCTCTCGGCCCTTAGCGCAGAAATTATATCACTTAGATAGTTTCGTCGTTCCCCAATTGCCACTATCTCCTCACAGGCTTCAGGTCTCAGTACAACTCGCTTCGTGGCACAATCCAAGCTTACCCAATCTTTAACTAACCAGTCCATGCCCAATATTAAATCAAATTCTCCGAAAGGCAGTTCCATTAGATTGGCTAGAAAAACAGCTCCTTGTATCTCCAAAGGAACACATCTAAATACCTTATATACCCGAATGGACTACCCCAGTAGACTTAGAATAGTAATCTCTCTCATAGTGCTTTCAGCCACAATACCCAATATCTTAGACATAGAGCATGCTATATACGAATGAGTAGACCTAACATCAATCAATGCAGTATGAGGTACATTATGGATAAAGAACGTACCCGTTATGACATTTGGAGCATCTCCATCCTCTCGGTGATGTGCTGCATAAACCATGCAGGCTACCTTGCCTCAGTATGACCCGCACCTCTGCCCGGTGCTCCACGACCCTGACCCATACCGTTTCCACCCTTGTCCTAACCACAGCCTCTCGGTGGCTGCTGACTAGCCAACTATACATTACCCAAACCAGTAGCTTGCATCTACTCGTGCCTCTGTGGACAATCCCTAACATGGTGCTCCAAAGTTCTGCATCTCAGACACGTACCCAACTTCCTCCGACATTCACCCTAATGACGTTTCCCATATTCAGCAAAAAACTGCGGTCCAGTTGTAGTAGTAGTAGGGGTCCTAACTCTGATCGGCCCATCAGTTTTGGGCTTTTTCTTAAATCTTTGAAAAGAGTTCAAGGGCTCAGCATCCGTTTTACGTCTGCCTTTCTCTCTGTTCTGGCGCTCGGTACACATCACATCCTCTGCAATTTTTTCCTTGTCAACAAGTACTGCAAAATCTCACTCCCTCTGAGGAGCTATCAGAACTCTTAGACCATCTCTGAGGCCATCTGTAACACCCCAAACCCGAGACCGACACCGGAGTCGGACACGAGATGTTAACAAACTTTGAAAAATTTTTCCAGACACTGCCCAGTCTGAGTAATTGTCGCTTAAAAAATCATGTCTTGAGTTTCACAACTCGAAAATCAGTTTTGTGATTTTTCCCTGAAACTAGACTCATGTCCCCACCTATGTATTTTTTTCTAGAATTTTTGGTCGGGCCAATTAGTACAGTTTATTAGTCAAAATCTCCCATGTTACAGGGGTCGACTACACTGACCTTTTCCCATTACGACTTCGATATCTCTCTGCACAGAGCTTCAATAATAATGCAGTTTGTTTCTATGGAAACTAGACTCAGAGAGGAATCCATAAATATATGGTATGACCCCTAATTATCTCTGGTCAATTTATAGTGAATTTCCAAAGTTGGAACAGGGAATCCAGAAACTGTTCTGGCCCTGTCCCACAAGAACCTGAATATCTCTTACTGTACTGTTCATATGATTGTTTCGTTACTTTCATATGAAAGTAGATTCATCAAGATTCGATTACATAATTTATTCACTATTTAATTTCACTCCTACGAATTCTTGTGATTTTTCCAATCCACACCACTGCTGCTGTCAGCCTCTGTTTTCAAAGTAAACCTTACCTATTTTCGGGGTTTCATGGACCAACTAGGGCCTTGTCATACATATGCCCACATATGATCATACTTAGCCATTCCAATGGCTGATCATTTGCTCAACACTTCCATTCCAACTATAGTTACATCATGAAACCATCTATACATTCATAAACACGAATGGTCTAATGCCATACTCCACTTCTACAAGCCATTTTCGCATGGCTGTACACTTATACATTTCATAAAGTACTCGAAAAACAACAATGGGTAGTCCTATACATGCCATATCAAAATTCAACCAAAATAGTACCCAAAAGAGCCTTTGATAGTGTGGGCGATTTCGACTTCAAGATCCCGAGTCCGATAGCTGGAGAACCAAAAATCTATAAAACAGAGGAGCTGTGTAACGAGTAAGCAATTTATGCTTAGTAAGTTTTGAGCAAGGAATTCCAGCATAAACAAAGAATAACACACATTTAGCTAAACGGAATATTTCATAATACGCAATTTACCGATATCAAACTTGCTTCACAACATTAACAACCCTTATGTACATACACAATAGACTAACTTAGCCGAAGGCCGGTAGCTCGTTTATCAACTGAGCGAACATTTATTTGTAAGGGCTCGATTAAATTCAACACATACGTAACATATCCCCATATTGGGATGTTTTTCGAGTATTCGCTGGAATTTTACAGCAAGCTCATTCATTACCAAATCACGTACCTTCGGGATTTAACCGGATATAGCTCCTCGTTCAAATGCCTTCGGGACATAGCCCGGTTTTAGTAACTCACACAATGCCTTTGGGACATAACCCGGATTTAATAACTCGCACGAATGCCTTTGGGACTTAACCCGGATTTAGTATCTCGCACAAAGGCCTTCGGATCTTAGTCCGGATATATTCACTTAGCACAAAGCCTTCGGGACTTAGCCCGGACAGCATTCAATTAATCATGCACATCTAACAATAATTCATGGCACATTCATATTTCATTTTCATTTGCGAAACTCAAACACAAGGCACATATCGTCCTTGCACATTCGGCTCAATAGCCACACATAGAGCATGATTTAATCACATCGTAATTTAAGCTCTCTTACTCAAGAACTTACCTCGGGTGTTGTCGAACGATACCGCTAGCTATTCAACCACTTTTTCCTTCCCTTTATCGGATTTATTTCCCCTTTGCTCTTGAGCTTAATTAAACAAATAAATTGATTTCATCATTTAGGCATCAAAAAGATGAACACAAGGCACTTAGCCCATATTTATACATTAGACATTAAAGTCTCATACATGCAAAAATCATGCATCAACACAACATATTAGCTAATTTCTTTCCCCTTGGCCGAATATGCATGTCTATTTTTGGGGTCGATTTCAACACTTAATACACTCATATACACACTAGTAAAGCATCCTCCCCCTTTTCATCAATTTAACACATGCATTGCTCATTAACATGCAAAGTTACATTCGGCCTTAGCACACATCTTGCTAGCCGATTCTTCTCCATTTAGCAACCAATGCACATATGTGCTCACACAAAAATGCTAAAAAGGAGGTTCAAGAATCATCAAGCCATCATCACATGCATCATTAACAAGCTTCATATTTTGCATGCAATGGCATTAACACAACCTCCACCTAGGCCGAATCTTAACTCATCCTCATGCCTCATCACCACAACATCAAACATCAACCAAGAATGATGCATCCATGGTCAAGTGCCATTTCCATCTCATAGCAAGATTTAGACCATGGGCTAGGTAGAACTCAAGCTAACAACTAAAACATGCATGCATCTCATGGAACATCATCAAACATACCTTAGCCTAGCTACATGCATGGCCGAATCTCTCCACCTTTCTTCTTCTTTCCTCCATAAAATTTTTTTGGCCAAGGATGAACCAAAGGATGAGAAATTTTTTTCTTTGTTTTTCTTTCTAATTTAGGCTAAATGAAGGTGAGAAAAGGATGAACAAAGATCTTCTCCTCTCTTTTCTTTAGCTCACGGCAAAGGGGGGGAAAAGAATCAACTACACATTTTTTTTTGTGTATTCATCATACTCCTTTTCATTATTTAATTTCCATGCCTATTATTTTATTTTTTTCCACCCATGATGCACCAACAAAACATGTCTATGACATGTCTTGGCCATCAAACTTGGTCTACCATGCTTGTCATGGCCGGCCACTACTAGTAGGGGGGAATTTGACATGCAAGTCCCCCCTTTGTCCACATGCGCTAATAGGTCCTCACACATTGACCTATCACATTTTAGAATTTTCTCACATAAGTCCTATTGACTAAATTCACATGAAATCAACCAAATTGAAGCTTGAAATTTTCACACATTCATAATTACATATTCTAGACAATAAGTATCACATTCAAACATTTCGGTGACTCAGTTTAGCGGTCCCGAAACCACTTCCCGACTAGGGTCAACTTTGGGCTGTCACAACTCTCCCCCACTTAAGAAATTTTCGTCCCCGAAAATCTTACCGGTAAATAGGTTTGGGTATCACTCTTTCATCGAGCTCTCGATCTCCCAAGTAGCTTCCTCGATCCCGTGTTTGAGCCATAACACCTTTACTAGCGGAACTCTTTTGTTTCGCAACTCCTTCACTTCACGAGCTAGGATACGCATCGGTTCTTCTTCATAGCTCATGTCGACTTGAATTTCAACCTCTGATGGGCTAATTATATGCGATGGATCAGATCGATAGCGTCGAAGCATCGAAACATGAAAGACGTCATGAATCTTTTCAAGCTCCGGGGGCAAAATCAATCTATACGCAACCGGACCAACTCGTTCAGAAAACACTTAGCCCGTTTTGCAACCAATTCATCATCGACTTTCTGAGCTTCACGAATTTGGTGAGTCAATAATGGTTTAGCTTTTAATTCAGCTACTAACACATTGTCTGGTAGAACAGACAAATGCACGTTCATCGCTCGTAAAGCAAACAATGACTTCCGGCTTAAGGCGTCCGCAACCACGTTAGCCTTTCCCGGGTGGTAATCAATGACAAGCTCGTAATCTTTCAACAACTCAAGCCAACGTCTTTGTCGCAGATTCAAGTCTCGTTGAGTCATCAAATATTTGAGACTTTTGTGATCTGAAAATACATGGCACTTCTCACCAAACAGATAATGTCGCCATATTTTTAAAGCAAACACGATGGCAGCTAGTTCGAGATCATGGGTCGGATAATTCCTCTCGTGTGACTTTAATTGTCTTGACGCATAGGCCACGACTCGGCCTTCTTGCATCAATACGCAACCCAACCCAAGTAGGGATGCGTCACTATAAATGACAAACTCTTTACCTGATTCGGGTTGCACCAAAATTGGAGCTTCAGTCAAATGAGTTTTCAATTGGTCGAAACTTTTCTGACATTTCTCCGTCCACTCGAACTTAACATCCTTTTGAAGTAGCCTCGTCATTGGTGTGGCTATCATCGAGAAACCTTTCACAAATCGTCGGTAATAACCGGCGAGCCCCAAAAAGCTCCGAACTTCAGTAATATTTCTCGGAGGTTTCCAGTCAAGTATGGCTGAAATTTTGTTCGGGTCAACTCGAATACCCGACGCGGATACCACATGACCCAAGAAGCTAACCTCTCTTAACTAGAACTCACACTTACTGAACTTAGCATATAACTGCTTTTCCCGCAAAATTTGCAGCACTAGCCTCAGATGCTCAGCATGTTCGGTCTCATCTCTTGAATAGACCAAAATGTCATCAATGAACACAACTACGAACCGATCCAAATACGGTCTGAAGATCAGATTCATCAAATCCATAAATACTGCAGGGGCATTAGTGAGCCCAAACGGCATCACTAAGAATTCGTAGTGACCATATCTCGTTCTGAAGGCAGTTTTGGGAATATCTGAATCTCGAATTCGCAACTGATAATAGCCCGATCTCAAATCTATTTTTGAGAACACTGAGGCTCCCTTCAGTTGGTCGAACAAATCATCGATGCGCGGCAACGGATATTTGTTCTTTATCGTCACTTTATTCAGCTGACGATAGTCAATGCACAACCTCATGGTTCCGTCCTTCTTTTTCACGAACAATGCTGGTGCACCCCAAGGTGAGAAACTTGGTCGAGCGAAACCTCTATCCGTCAGTTCTTGCAACTGAGCTTTCAACTCCTTTAACTCGGTTGGTGCCAATCGATACGGAGCTATCGAAATCGGCGTAGTCCCAGGTACAAGCTCAATACCAAACTCTACCTCCCGAACAGGTGGTAAACCAGGTAATTCTTCCGGAAAAACATCCGGGTATTCACAAGCCACCGGCACAGATTCGGGTTTCTTTTCTAATTCTTTGTCATCAAGTACATACGCAAGGTATGCTTCGCACCCTTTTCTTACATATTTCTGTGCCAACATTGCTGATATTACAGCTGGCATCCCCTCCAAGTCCGCAGACTCAATTCGGATTACTTCGTTATTTGCGCACCTCAAATCAATAGTCTTGCTCTTGCAATTCACAACCGCATCATGCGCGGTCAACCAATCCAAACCAAGGATAACATCAAATTCATCAAACGGCAAAAGCATCAAGTCCGCCGGAAAACAGGAACCTCGAATTTCCAGGGGACATTTCTTACACACTTTGTCGACAAGCACGTAACGACCCAAGGGATTTGACACCCGAATTATGAACTCAGTAGACTCAATAGGTAAAGTCTTACTGGATGCTAAGGTTTCACATATGTAAGAATGAGTAGAACCGGGGTCAATCAAAGCAATTACATTAGTATCAAAGAGAGTGAATGTACCGGTAATAACATCAGGCGAAGAAGCATCCTCACGGGCACGTATAGCATAAGCTCTAGCAGGCGCACGAGCTTCGGATCTGGTTATATCATCTCTAGATCCTCTCTGACCACCACTAGCATTGCCCGTATTTCCAGATGGTCTACCTCGAGCAGTGGTAGCACCCGGTTTCCCACTCTGATTTTCATTCTGTTCAAACAACCTCGGGCAATCTTTAATGAAGTGGTCAACTGATCCGCACTTGTAACAGGAGCGGTCAGGGAATCTACAACTCCCCGAATTCCATTTACCGCAATATCGACATTTCGTTCTATCTCGACGTTCATTCCCAACACTGGCGACCGAAGTGCCTCGTGTACCCACAGGGGGTCGATCACGATCTCGTCTAAAAAGGCCCGAAGTGCCTCTAAACTGGCCCGCATCATCTCAAAATCTCTTCGATGTCTGTTGAAGAGACCTTCCCGAGGATCTTTTACGAAACTCTCCAGTTCCCTCATCAACTCTTTGCTTTTCTTTTCTAAGCTCTTCGACTTTACAAGCTCGTTCAACAAGTACCACGAACTCTCGTATTTCAAGAACGCCAACGAACATTTTTATATCTTCATTCAGCCCATCCTCGAAGCGTTTACACATAATAGCTTCGGACGAAACACATTCCCGAGCGTATTTGCTAAGTCTAACAAATTTTCGCTCGTAATCAGTAACCGACATGGAGCCTTGCTTAAGCTCAAGAAATTCCTTCCATTTTTGATCAACAAATCTCTGACTGATATACTTTTTCCGAAACTCAGTTTGGAAAAACTCCCAAGTTACTTGCTCTCGGGGCACAACAGAAGTCAGAGTACTCCACCAATAGTAGGCAGAATCACGTAGCAAGGAGATAGCACACTTTAGGCATTCATCGGGTGTACAAGATAGCTCATCGAGTACCCAGATAGTGTTGTCCAGCCAAAATTCAGCTTGCTCGGCATCATCGCTATCCATAGCCTTAAATTCAGTAGCCCCATGTTTTCGGATTCTGTCAACTGGGGGCTTATTTGACCTTATTTGGTCCGTTACCGGTGGTATTGTAGGTGCGGGGGTAGTATTTGTCGGGAATGGAGGTTGTGGAACAGCCATATTAGTTCGAATGTATTAGTTGAACCAATCATTCATCACGCTATAGAATGCTTGTCTAGCTTCATCATTCGGATTACTAGCATTAGGTTGAGAGTCTGCCGGCACTGTCCCTTGTGCGGGAGCAGGCGCTACACTCTCAAGATCATCAGCTACCTCTCGGTCACGATCGGGATCCATTACTATAAACACATTTACAATTGTCAGAAATCACCACACTATCAAGTAATCACATAAAATGGCATGTATAGCTAGACCCAACACATTACGGTAGTCCTAGAATCGACTAAACCGTAGCTCTGATACCAATTTAATGTAACACCCCGAACCCGAGACCGACACCGGAGTCGGACACGAGATGTTAACAAACTTTGAAAAATTTTTCCAGACACTGCCCAGTCTGAGTACTAGTCGCTTCAAAAATCATGTATTGAGTTTCACAACTCGAAAATCAGTTTTGTGATTTTTCCCTGAAACTAGACTCATGTCCCCACCTATGTATTTTTTCTAAAATTTTTGGTCGGGCCAATTAGTACAGTTTATTAGTCAAAATCTCCCATGTTACAGGGGTCGACTACACTGACCTTTTCCCATTACAACTTGGATATCTCTCTGTACAGAGATTCAATATTGATGCCGTTTGTTTCTATGGAAACTAGACTCAGAGAGGAATCCATACATATATGGTATGACCCCTAATTATCTCTGGTTAATTTATAGTGAATTTCCAAAGTCGGAACAGGGAATCCAGAAACTGTTCTGGCCCTGTCCCACAAGAACCTGAATATCTCTTACTGTACTATTCATATGATTGTTTCGTTACTTTCATATGAAAGTAGATTCATCAAGGTTCGATTACATAATTTATTCACTATTTAATTTCACTCCTACGAATTCTTGTGATTTTTCCAATCCACACCACTGCTGCTGTCAGCCTCTGTTTTCAAAGTAAACCTTACCTATTTTCGGGGTTTCATGGACCAACTAGGGCCTTGTCATACATATGCCCACATATGATCATACTTAGCCATTCCAATGGCTGATCATTTGCTCAACACTTCCATTCCAACTATAGTTACATCATGAAACCATCTATACATTCATAAACACGAATGGTCTAATGCCATACTCCACTTCTACAAGCCATTTTCGCATGGCTGTACACTTATACATTTCATAAAGTACTCGAAAAACAACAATGGGTAGTCCTATACATGCCATATCAAAATTCAACAAAATAGTACCCAAAGAGCCTTTGATAGTGTGGGCGATTTCGACTTCAAGATCCCGAGTCCGATAGCTGGAGAACCAAAAATCTATAAAACAGAGGAGCTGTGTAACGAGTAAGCAATTTATGCTTAGTAAGTTTTGAGCAAGGAATTCCAGCATAAACAAAGAATAACACACATTTAGCTAAATGGAATATTTCATAATATGCAATTTACCGATATCAAAATTGCTTCACAACATTAACAACCCTTATGTACATACACAATAGACTAACTTAGCCGAAGGCCGGTAGCTCGTTTATCAACTGAGCGAACATTTATTTGTAAGGGCTCGATTAAATTCAACACATACGTAACATATCCCCATATTGGGATGTTTTTCGAGTATTCGCTGGAATTTTACAGCAAGCTCATTCATTACCAAATCACGTACCTTCGGGATTTAACCGGATATAGCTCCTCGTTCAAATGCCTTCGGGACATAGCCCGGTTTTAGTAACTCACACAATGCCTTCGGGACATAACCCGGATTTAATAACTCGCACGAATGCCTTTGGGACTTAACCCGGATTTAGTATCTCGCACAAAGGCCTTCGGATCTTAGTCCGGATATATTCACTTAGCACAAAGCCTTCGGGACTTAGCCCGGACAGCATTCAATTAATCATGCACATCTAACAATAATTCATGGCACATTCATATTTCATTTTCATTTGCGAAACTCAAACACAAGGCACATATCGTCCTTGCACATTCGGCTCAATAGCCACACATAGAGCATGATTTAATCACATCGTAATTTAAGCTCTCTTACTCAAGAACTTACCTCGGGTGTTGTCGAACGATACCGCTAGCTATTCAACCACTTTTTCCTTCCCTTTATCGGATTTATTTCCCCTTTGCTCTTGAGCTTAATTAAACAAATAAATTGATTTCATCATTTAGGCATCAAAAAGATGAACACAAGGCACTTAGCCCATATTTATACATTAGACATTAAAGTCTCATACATGCAAAAATCATGCATCAACACAACATATTAGCTAATTTCTTTCCCCTTGGCCGAATATGCATGTCTATTTTTGGGGTCGATTTCAACACTTAATACACTCATATACACACTAGTAAAGCATCCTCCCCCTTTTCATCAATTTAACACATGCATTGCTCATTAACATGCAAAGTTACATTCGGCCTTAGCACACATCTTGCTAGCCGATTCTTCTCCATTTAGCAACCAATGCACATATGTGCTCACACAAAAATGCTAAAAAGGAGGTTCAAGAATCATCAAGCCATCATCACATGCATCATTAACAAGCTTCATATTTTGCATGCAATGGCATTAACACAACCTCCACCTAGGCCGAATCTTAACTCATCCTCATGCCTCATCACCACAACATCAAACATCAACCAAGAATGATGCATCCATGGTCAAGTGCCATTTCCATCTCATAGCAAGATTTAGACCATGGGCTAGGTAGAACTCAAGCTAACAACTAAAACATGCATGCATCTCATGGAACATCATCAAACATACCTTAGCCTAGCTACATGCATGGCCGAATCTCTCCACCTTTCTTCTTCTTTCCTCCATAAAATTTTTTTGGCCAAGGATGAACCAAAGGATGAGAAATTTTTTTCTTTGTTTTTCTTTCTAATTTAGGCTAAATGAAGGTGAGAAAAGGATGAACAAAGATCTTCTCCTCTCTTTTCTTTAGCTCACGGCAAAGCGGGGAAAAGAATCAACTACACATTTTTTTTGTGTATTCATCATACTCCTTTTCATTATTTAATTTCCATGCCTATTATTTTATTTTTTTCCACCCATGATGCACCAACAAAACATGTCTATGACATGTCTTGGCCATCAAACTTGGTCTACCATGCTTGTCATGGCCGACCACTACTAGTAGGGGGGAATTTGACATGCAAGTCCCCCCTTTGTCCACATGCGCTAATAGGTCCTCACACATTGACCTATCACATTTTAGAATTTTCTCACATAAGTCCTATTGACTAAATTCACATGAAATCAACCAAATTGAAGCTTGAAATTTTCACACATTCATAATTACATATTCTAGACAATAAGTATCACATTCAAACATTTCGGTGACTCGGTTTAGCTGTCCCGAAACCACTTCTCGACTAGGGTCAACTTTGGGCTGTCACACCATCCTCAAACCAAACACACCGTTCGTATTCTGTTGCCACCATCCCACGTGCATAAAGGTTCAATCATAAGAATTCAGCCTCATATTCAGCCACTATCTTATCTCCCTGAGTTAAGTTCAAAAATTCCCTCCTACGAGTATCCCACATAGCTGGCACCTACATACTTGGCCTAGAAAGTAGTTTTGAAAAACTCCCAAGTCAATTGTTCAGCTTGAGTGCCCTCTTTGACAGTAAGCCACCACTAGTAGGCCTCATTTCTCAACAGTGATACTGCACCTTTTAATTTTTGCTCAGGGGTGCAATCAAGGTCATCTATGAGCCTCTCTATGGCCTCGATCCAATATTCAGTCACATTATGAGCAATTCCAGCAATAACCCTGAAAATCTCTGCCCTATTGACCTGAGTCATTCCGTAACTAACCCACGACCCACATTACCAGTACCAGGCCCAGCGACCCTTTCTAGAATCCTCAACATTGCTTGGGAAAGTGCGTCATCCCCAGCCGCTCGATTTTGAGACCCTGTCTCAGCCATAGGTGAACCTGGAACCTCACTAACCTCATTAGGCTGGTGTCCAAAAGACGATGACCCAGCCTGAGCACTTTCATGGCCTCTGTCGCGACCTCTACCATGAATACCTCTAGTGCTCAGTATCCAATCGCGCTTCTGACTGTATTAAAAGTTTTATGCCAGTCAATTTTATTGTTCTAGTTATTTATTACAGATATTTTATGAGCAATACTATTTCAGAGTCTGTTTTTGCGGTTCGCTATTTCGAAGTTCACTCAAACTAAAGAGATTTTAGTACAGTTTTACTACCTAAGTAGTTTTAATAATAACATTTCTATATCCTTATTTCAGTGTAAACAGTCAGAAGACTTAGAGGATCATCGTAGAGACTCGGTGTACCACTCATTTAGTAAAACATTTCCATGGTTTCGAAAACCCAAACCCACAGAAGAGTTTTGTAACTTGGCTCTGATACAACTAAATGTAACACCCCAGACCTGGCCTAGAAGTTATGGCTGAATCTGCGATGTCACATTGGAATGTTTTTCCAAAACACAAATTTGATGAGAAACCGTTCTTCTTAAAATTTCCTTTGAGTTGATTAAAACTTATGATGTCTTTTCATACAGAAAACTTAAATTATTTTAGAAAATCATATTAGGTTGACATTGAATCTTTAAACAATAGTTGTTTCAGAAACTCTCATATTGCGTTGCGTAAACATGGTGTTTGTACAAAATCATTAGTTTATAACTTATTAATTTTAAAACCCGAGACCTACTACTAATAGGTAAAAATTCAAGAAAATAAATCCCCAAATTAAATAAAAATTAAGTGGCCTTATTACATATTAAAAACCCAAAGTAAAACCTTAATTATAGTATAAAAAGAAATAACTACGTTGAGTGGCCACCATTGAGTCCCCCGTCACCTCGTTCGGCTAAGCTCGGGGATTTCTTGTACAGATAACAGATGGGTGAGTTTAAAAAAACTCAGTGTGTGAAATCCCATAAAAATAAGTAATCAGAGTAAGCGCAATCTAGGCCTAAGCCCTATCGGTTTCAGTTAAGAGTCTTAGCCCCTTCCCAGTAACAGTAGCAGTCTGAGCCTTAGCCCATTTCAATGACAATGACAGTCTGGGCTTTAGCCCATTTCAGTACAGTATGCCAGTAAAGAGTCCTACTCAATCTATCCGCTACACACCAACTCTGTACCAGCTCTACACACCATGTGGGGATCAAATCGATCCACCCAACCCTACGAACCAAATAGTATCAAATTCGGTACTAAAATAGTATTTGCAGCAAGTAATAGGCTTATAGCCTTTTAGTACAGTTCCTCCATAATCATATATCTCATGCCATGTAATGCAACATAATAACATACGTGTATGCAGAAAAATCATGCTCAGAAACAAATATACGTAATGCAGGTTATTTCAGTCAATTTACCTCACAGGGGTATAATGGTCATTTTATCAGTATAGGGTCTAAGTATACTTACCGACCCAACACTAGGTCCATAGTCATGTTAGGCGACCCGTGCAACCTTAACAGTCAATCAGTGATAATGGGCTTTCAGCCCATACTCTGGTCCCATGTTGGCCTATACTCTCATATGGCCCACATAGCCCAAAAATGGCCTCAGTCGTGCTGTTCGTACAACCTGGCCAACAATTTACCACATTTTTTACAATTTCTCCATGTGGGGCTCACGAGCCCATTGGGCCCACTTGGCCCAATTCGGCCCAAAATGGCCCAATACAACTTTGGCCCATGAAACACTCATGGCCATTTTGTCGACATCACAGCCTCATTTTGTAATACAGCCTATCACACGAGCGCCCACATGCCTGAGTGGTGTTGACAACCCACTTTCTGACTTTTCAACCTTTCGGCTTTTCGGCTTTTTAGCCTTTGCAGTTTCACAACTAATGATAGTGTTCACACACCTGTAACGTAACTGTAGCCTCAACACTTTCGTAATCAAAGCACCTATGAGCAACCACAAGAAGCCCACCATCAATTATATTTATGGTTAATCCAAAAACTAAAGCATTACAGAAAAATTTAACCGAATCATCGCTACTTACCAACGAACTATTGTAGAACCCCTCTCGCTCCTAAAATCCATGTATTCTTCCTAAAGTTTCAACCTTCACACGAAACAGTTAACCAATTCATCAAACTCTACAATCCCACATAATTGTATCTAGGATTTAAAGTACTTACCAATAAAGAAGACACCACTTGTAAGGGCAGGGTAATCGGCCTAGCACCTTGATTACCGAAATCGAGCCCCTAGCAACAATCACACAAAAAAGAAATAAAAAGGTATTGATGAATATTACCCCATGGTATGAAAGAGAGAAAGCAATCGTTCAGCCTAAGAGATACCAAAAGCCGAACCTTTGAAAAGAAAACCAAATGAGATTCTGCTAGGGGGAGACAAACCGCAACCACTAACCCAAAAACCATAGAATTTCGATAGCACCTTAGCAAGAAATGGCCAGAAAAGAAAGAAGAGAAGGAGAAGTCCCACACTCAGGGTATTCGGCTAGCAAAGTAGAGAAACTCAGAAGAAAATTGGACCAGAAAAGAGGGAGAAGGAAAAAGAACATTTCGGCAAAGGCTTATGAGTGAAACAAGGGAACGTTTCGTCAAAAAAATGAACGACTAAGACGCAGAAGAGAAAAGAAGGGTATTCGGTTAGGGTTTGAAGGAAAAAAGAGAAGAAAATATGCTAAAGGTCAATTTAACCGTAACTTCAAAATGCAAAGAAAGACAAGAAAAACTGACGAAAGGAGAGTAATACCCTAAACCCAATCTTGGCAGTCCCCTTGCCAATGACCGAATTGGTACCAAGAAGACTCCCACTTACGGCTACTACTACCTCTCCCCCCTCTTTGATCCACTCCCCCTATCTCTCTACAAATCTCTCCTCTTTTCCCTCACTTGACCGATTCAAATTCCCTCAACAACTCCTCTGCCATCCCACCACTAGAGTCCCAATGCCATCCCACCTCCCACATAGCTATTTGCAAAAAGGAACTCTCTTGCATGCAATTGGACTTAAACTCCAGTCCATTGGTAGAGAAACACGCCACATACCACTAGACCAACGAACCTTTCATGACATATCTCCCCACAATTATTTAAAAGTCTACTAATAGAAGACAGGGGTTTAATAAAATAAAAGCACAAATTTTGCTCAAGCCCAAGCTTGAACCCACAACTTTCCAGACACCCATAGAGTACTAAACCACTAAGCCAGACATACTTTCATGTCGTAAACACACAAAATAATTTTAACAGGGTTTTTGAGATTTGGGGCGTTACATTTAAACATCAAAATGCCTAAAGCACGCCAATCATCAAGGCATCAGATGTCATAAGTTTCACAAATTCAAAGCAACATTACATGCCGATATCATTAACTAAACATTAGACATATGTCCACCTATACATGCCATTATAACCACTACCAAAGCATCAAAATATATCGATAAAATCAATGGATAATGTGATGGATCTTCGACTAGCTTCTAACCCGATCGAGCTTCCGATAATCTGCAAGGTAAGGGAAAATAACTATGTAAGCAATGCATGCTTAGTAAGCTCGTATAAACTTTAAGCATAAAATTCCATTTCGATAATAAACTTATTAAAATAGACATAACTCAAAGTCAATGCCAAAATTCATAAATCTATATGATCATCAATTCACAAATTAGTAAATTTATTAATATCACATATACATATAATTCATAACATGAATGGATTTTGTAGGACATAATGTATAACCATCAACCTTTCTATAAGATTATACACCTTTAAATTTAGTTACTTTCCATTATGTTCCCAATGCTTATCATGAGCCTAAATGACATTATCAATTCCCGACTTACTGTATTTGTAACAGCCCGATTTAGACCCTATTCAGAACGGTGGTTTCGAGAGCACGAATCCAAGTCAAAAATATATTTTAAAATTATATTCTATGTTTATTATGTGTGAATTTATATCTGTCAAATTTCGTGTTTTAATTTCGTCGTTGGAGTCTGATTTAATAAAAAGGTGCTAATCGCGTAAAATGAAAATTTGATGGTTTAATGTGTAAGGGCCGAATTGAATGTGTCCTTATAGTTTTAAGTATTTATAATGCAATTTATCCATGAGAATATCATATGGACTATTGTGACCTTATTTTATAATGGTTTTATATTAATTAATAAAGGTTATATATGTAAAATAATTAATAATGTTATATAATATAAAACATAAAATAAATAAAAGCCATACATGTTTATATTTGATAGCCAAAATTAGCTAAAGGAAAAGAAAAAGAAAAGAAAGTCATATTTGGCCATTGTTAAGCTTAATCAAGGTATGTAACTAGCTCGGTTTTGATAATTTTTACGTTTTTGAGATCGTTCAGTGTAATGTACAAAGCCCATGCTTTAATTTCTGATTTTGATGAATATTTTGAGTTATGCCATTGATGAATAATTAAGCTTTGTGATGTTAGATGATGAATTATGAAAGATATGTTTTTGGATTAATATGTTTTGTATTGAATTTTTGATGATTTTGAGTAATTAGGGCCAAATTGCAAAAATAATAATTTGAGGGACTAAAATGTGAAATAAATGAAATGTATGGACTTGTATGAACATAAGAAATATTTTTCCTAAGCATAATGTAATCAAATTTTGGATAATTTGTGTTTTGTGCAATTTGGACTAAATTGTAAAAAGTGTGAAATGTTAGGGTAAAATGGTAATTTTCCCATTTAGTGTTTTTGGACTAAATTGAATGAAACTATGTTTGAATAATTTTTATATGAATATGTTTAGATCGAGAACTAAAGAAATCGGATTTGGATCGAAGGAAAACCAAAGTTGTCGAACAGTCGTCCTGTATTGATTATCGTTGTCCGAGGTAAGTTTATAGGCACATAGATGTTGGAAATTTCAATATATGTATATTATAAATGCTGAATTGAATTTTTATAATTATTTTGAGAATGTACCGAAGTGATATATGTTTGAGAGCAATGGTTACGAGTTCGATTCGATCGAGTTACGACATCCAAAAGCCCCGTATGAGCCTTAGGAATAGATAGGATATATATTTCATGACATAGGATTCTGATATATGATTTGCGAGTAAGACCATGGGATCGATATATGTGTGCAAGTAAGACCACGTTTAATATGTTGCCATCGATATGTGATTTTGATATTTGTGTGCGAGTAAGACCATGTTTAATACATTGGCATCGATATGTGATTCCGATATATGTGTGTGAGTAAGACCACATCTAGTACATTGGCATCGATATGTGATTATATGTAAGACCATGTCTGGGACGTTGGCATTGAACCATATGTATGATTATCCGAGTATCCTATTCAATTTTGAATGGTTCAACAGGTAATAATAAGTTGTGATCGAATGTGTAATCGAGCTAAAGTGATCAGGTATGTGATAGCTAATTTCATATTTGAGATTAATGTAAGTTGGATATTTGGTTTATGATACAAATTTTTTATGATACAAGTGAATATATATATGTGATCTTAGTAGTGAAAAAAATTAATTATGTTATTATTTATATGTGCATTCGGCCAATTTGAATTTGTGTTATAATTATATGTTTGACAAAGGTAATTGTAAGTTTGAAATTGTATATGATCA
This sequence comes from Gossypium hirsutum, assembly GCF_007990345.1. Taxonomy (NCBI): domain Eukaryota; kingdom Viridiplantae; phylum Streptophyta; class Magnoliopsida; order Malvales; family Malvaceae; genus Gossypium; species Gossypium hirsutum. Next base: position 28,258,724 of record NC_053435.1, on the reverse strand, counting down.
TAATAGCATATTTCAATTTTGTTGTAATGAATGATATTGTCATTGATTTGTTATTTGCTTATAACTTACTAAGCTATGATAGCTTATTGTGTGTGTATGTTTGCTTCTGTTTTATAGATTTTGGAGTCAAGTTATGAGCTTGGAATTGTCAGAAACGTTTTTCACACTATCGATTGTTTTCGATATTTTATAAGTTGAATTTCGAACCTATGGCATGTATAGGCTAGATTATATTTGGATATGTTGATTTTGGTATGTGTATATATACAAGCCATGCGAAAATGGCTTGTTTATTTTGTTAAGTTTGTTTTCAAGGTTTGATTCAATTATGGTTATGTTTGGTTGTGATTTTGATGATTCGGCTATAGTTTATACATAGATAAATATAGCAAACTTTGTTGTTATGTTTTGTATGGTGTTATTATGTGATTTGATATTAAAGTATATTTTGCTTATGGCATATAGGGGAAATTATAGTTGGATATATATAATTGAGTAATATACTTACTACTTGGTTTTAGCTTGATCATGACCAAAGGTAAAGAGTATTTTAATGATATAAGATATGCGTGAGACATGCATGATGTCATGGATGTATTCGGCAATGAAGATTGAATATGGATTATTACGTGAAATGTGGTACATGTTTTGTTAAGTTATGAGATGACTTTGCTATATTGTGAATTTGGTTATTTGGCGTGGTTCATTATTGACATAAAATTTGATATATATATATACACACACACTTTGTCTTGTAAAATTTGTTTGGAATTGGTAAATGATGTGCAAGCATATTCGGCTAATGGTGGATAAATTAGATACATATGCATATGACATGTTTGTTTGTGGTTTGACATTTAAAGTGACAAGTTGACATTTGTATTCAATTATTAAATGGTAAATTTAACTTAAAATTTAATGGTGGAATTGGCATGACTAAAATGGTTAATTTTGATAGTCGAATAGGCGAGCAAATGAATTGGTTGTGTATTTATAATTTTGTCACTATGCTAGCATTTAAACTTTGGTATGTTTTGATTTGGTAATTATGCTTAGAAATTGTTCATAGATTGTTTGAATACATGATGATTAAACATGTTATTTAGCTTGTAAATTAGGTGATATGACTTAATATTTGTGTTTTAAAATGGTTCATATTGATAAGGTAATATGTGCATGAAATTTTAATGTAAAAGAAGTATAATGACCATATGAATAGTAATTCATGCTATAAGATAACAAAATGGTTATATGTGAATCTATTAAATTGTTTTGTAAATTGTGTATTATTGATTCAAGAATTGTTTAACTGAAGTTACAAATGTAAAATTTCGAATGTGATCAGAGTGATTGTGTGAATGTATGAAAGTTATATCATTTTGGATAATGCCTTGTAACCCCATTCTGTTGACGGATACGGGTTAGGGATGTTACATTTGATTGGTATCAGAGCTATGGTTTAGTCGATTCTAGGACTAACGTAATGCATGTGAGTCTAGCTATACATGCCATATTTTATATTTTAATAGTGTAATGGCTCTTGACATTTGAAAATGTGTTTTCGTATAGTAAATGGATCCCGATCAAGCCGTAACGGATGACATAGAAGATAATGCGCCCGCTCCTGCTCAAAGGGTAGCGTGACTGATTCTAGATAGATTTCAAGTTGTATAGAGAGAGAAGCTAAGCAAGCCTTCTTCCAGTTAATGAATGAGTGGTTTATGGAGTTTGTTCGAACGAATCCGACTGCTCAACAACCTCCACCCCCTCAAGTTCCTGTAACTTCCCAAGTTATATGAAAAGAAAAGCTGATTTTGAAGCCAGAGATTTCCGTGAGAGATCATTGGGTAAATCATTTCAGTCTGCATCAAAGAAATTCTGATATGATTATAGCCGTTCAAAGGCTAATATGAGACACTCGAGTAGAGATCGTGCTAGATCACATTCAAGCTTCAGAGCTCCAACTAATTCAATTGCTAGTGTTGAAAATGTCAGTTCTGATCAACCTGAGTGCAAATGTTGTGGTAAAAGGTATTTGAGTATTTGTAGATTGAATAATTAAGCTTGTTTCAAATGTGGATCCTTAGATCACTTTATCCGAGATTGTCCCAAGTCAGTTGAGCAAGAGATTATGCAAAGTTCGAGATCGAGTAACACTTCAGCCAAGAGTAGATCTCTTACAAATGCGGGAAATATGAGTAGTAGTCAGAGAGGAACTAAAGACACAACAATTCGATCTGAGGCTCGTGCACTTGTCACAGCTTATGCTATTCACGCTCGTTAGGATGTTTTAACCCCAGATGTTATTACTAGTATATTCACTCTCTATGATACTAGTGTAATTGCATTGATTGATCCTAGTTTGATTCATTCTTATGTATGCGAGACCTTAGTATCTAGTAAGACTTTGCCTATAGAGTCTGCTGAGTTTGTGATTAGAATATCAAACCCCTTAGGCCAATGTGTTTTGGTTGACATAATGTGTTAGAATTTTCCGTTGATGGTTCGAGATTCATGTCTTTCAGTTGGTTTGATGTTGTTACCATTCAACGAGTTCGATATGATTCAGAGTATGGATTGGTTGACTTTGCACGATGATGGTGTAAATTGCAAAATGAAAGACTATTGATTTGAGATGCCAAAATGATGAGATTAATCGGATTGAGTCTAATGATTTGAATGGTTTACCAGCAGTGATATCTTCGATGTTAGCTCAGAAATACGTAAGAAAGAGTTATGAAGCTTACTTTACTTATGTGCTTGATTTTAAAGCAACTAAAACAAAAATTGAATCAGTACCAGTTATGTGTGAGTATTTGGATGTGTTACTTGAAGAATTACCGGGTTTGCCACCAACCTGAGAGGTAGAGTTTGGTATTGAGATGATTCCAATATCGATAGTTCCATATAGAATGGCATCAACTGAATTAAAAAATTGAAAGCTCAGTTGCAAGAATTGACAGATAGAGGTTACGCGCGGCCGAGTTTCTCTCCCTAGGATACACCAGTTTTATTTGTGAAAAAGAAAGACGGAACTATGAGTTTTTGGTTATGCCTTTCGGACTCACTAATGCACCTGCTATTTTTATGGATTTGATGAATTAGATCTTCAGACGGTATCTAAATCGATTTGTGGTTGTGTTCATAGATGACATTTTGATCTATTCCAGTGATGAAATCGAGCATGCCGAATATCTGAGACTTGTGTTACAAACTTTGCAAGGTAAACAGTTGTATGCAAAGTTCAAACGAGGCTCGATACTCGTCATTCGTCGTTGAATTTTCATTGTTTCTTTGCTCGATAAATTGTACAATTAACATATATATATTGATTCATTTTCAAAAAAATCATATAATAACATTCAATTTAATCAACATTATACATAGCACAGTTCATACGAACTTACCTGGAAAAATTGCAGAAATGTCAAAGTAAAGGGGCATTTTGGTAATTTTTTATTCTCCTCGATTTTCCACCAAATCTTGATCTAAATTAATAATTTCATTCAATCTATTAATTTAGACAGTAAAATAGTAAAACAATCTATTTCACGCAATTTAGTCATTTTTATATTTTTACAAAATTGCCTATAAAGTTTTACTTTTATTCAATTTAGTCCTTAACACTAACACACGCAAATTAACCATTTTTACCCAAAATTGAGACTATCCAAATAATTATGGCATCCAAAACAGCCCATTGTTGCAACAATTTCATATCAAATCCTTGTACTTTTACTATTTCAACAATTTAGTCCCTAATCGGAAAACTCATCAAAATTTACTTACTAAAATACTTTTAAATAACAACTAATATCTCAAATTCATCATTTAACATTTAAAATCACAAGGTTAATCAATGGAAACATTCAAATCATTAGCAGTTTCAAAATCAAAGGTATGGGTTAGCTGGACTTAGTTGAAAAGATTTAAAAAACATACAAACTATTAGAAACAGATAGCTTAGGGAGTTACATGCATGAAATGAAACATGGCCGAACCTAGCTTCCATAACCATGGCTTTCAGTTGAAAAAAAAAAAGAAAGAGAAAGGAATATGACAATCTTTATTTTTTTTACTTATGTTTTATTTAATTTAATTAATTATAAAATTACCATTTTAACCTTGGTTAATAAATAAATAAAACACCAAAGTCATGTCCATATAAGTCCACTAACTCCTTAAATGGTTTAATTACCATTTAAGTCCCTTTTCCTTTATTCAATAAACCATTTAATCACTTAAATCAAATAGTGGTCAAATTTTACATCTTTTACAATTTAGTCCTTTTTAATTAATTAATTATCGAAACATTAAAATTTTTCAACAAAACTTTAATACAACCTTAATGACACTTCGTAAATATTTATAAATTTATTTACAGCTCGGTTTATAGAAACGAGATCCCAATACCTCATTTTCTAAAACCACTTGACTTTAAGGTCTTACCACTTGAATTTAATAAATCGCTTAAATAACATAAAACATCAAATTAAAAACATTTTTTTTAAATAACATTAGACTAGTAAATATTAAATAATAATATTTATGAACTCACTCATCGGATTTGGTGGCCCCGAAACCACTATTTCCAACACCTCTGAAAAATGGGTTGTTACAACTCTCCTCCCTTATGAAAATTTCATCCTTGAAATTCCTCACATGTTACAACCAATCTAGTGAAATCTTTCTATCATCTTCTTAATGGCAATCCACAAATAAATCATTTATAACTCATCTTGATTCAGAACTCGCATCAAAACTCATATTAAAACTTGATACTATATTGAAACTTCACTGAACAACTATGATGTTCTCTTGCGATAACTTATCATTAGTTGTACAACTACTGAGAAATTTCTAGTGATTGTCTGAGTAAAAATCATATGCCCCAGAAACATAACCTCACTCAACCAAAATTCAGACTTACTTAACTTAGGATAAAGTTCATTCTCATGAAGAATCTAAAGAACCACTCTAGGATGTTTATCATGCTCATCCTTGATCTTAAAGTATACCAAGATATCGTCAATAAACATTATGACGAACTGATATAGATACAGTTGAAAAACCCGATTCATGAGATCCATTAACGCAGCTAGAGCATTAGTCAAATCAAATGGCATGACAAGGATCTCGTAATGCGCATAACAAGTCCTAAAGGCATTGTTATGCACATCAGCCTCTTTTACCCTAGATCGATGATAACCAGAACGAATATCAATCTTCGAAAACACTGACGCACTATGAAACTGATCAAACAGATATTCAATCCTTGGATGTGGGTATTAATTTTTTACCACTCATTTTTTCAACTGTGGTAATTCTTACACATTCTCATAAATTCGTCCTTCTTTTTGACAAAGAAGACTGGTGCTCCCAATGAGGACACACTAGGTTGAACAAAACCCCTATCTAAAAGTTCCTGAAGTTGCAATTTTAACTCATACAGCTTTTTCGGTGCCATACGATAAGGAGCAATAGGCACCGAAGCTCTCCCAGGCAAAACCTCAATTCCAAAGTCAACCTCCCTATCCAGTGGTAACTCTGGCAATTCTTTAGGAAAGACGTCCGAAAAATCCCTTATAGTGTGAATCCCTTCCACAACTAATCCCACAACACTCATGTCATGCACATAAGCAAAATACACATTACACCCTTTTTGGACCAAGTTTTTGGCCACCATATTGGAAATTACATTAGAGAGGTAAACTTGACGCTCGTAGACCATCACCACTTCATCACCATCCCCAACCTTAGGAGTCACCCTCTTAGAATCACAATCCAATCTAACCGATGCTTCACAAACCAATTCATACCCAATATCAAGTCAAAATCGTTGAATGGAAACTCCATCAAATCAGCTGAAAATAGATATCCCTGAACCTTAAGTGGATGCCTCCTAAATACTTTATTAACTTGAACTGACTACCCCAACGGACTAGTCATAAAAACTTCACTACTAGCGTCCTCAACCAAAATCCCAAAATTACCTATTACACTACTAAAAATATATGAGTGCGTGGAACCACAGTCAACCAAAGAAAAATAAGGATTTGAATGCATAATAAACATACAAGCTATCATGTTGGTCAAATCTCTATCCTCACAATGCCTCGTAGCGTAAAACTAAAGTTGGTTATCTTGCTACAGTATGAATCACACCTCTTTCCGATGTCCCCTGACCACGACCACTTCTATTACCTCCTCTACACTGACCACAGACCTTAGTGGCCTGCTAAACGAGCCTCTAAGGCTGAGTCTAATCTTGAACTGGAGCTCACACCGATTCAATCATACGAGGACACTTAATAAACCTATGCTTAGTAGATCCATATCTGAAACAAGCTTCAATCATCCCCCAGCACTCGCCAAGATAGCATCTTTTACAATACTCTGAAACTTGTTCAACCCTCGCAGTTGGCTCAACATGCTATGGTCTTGACCACCTTCGAGCGTACAAATGTCCAAAGTAAAATTCTCGTAGAAGAGATATAAAAGATGGTACCCACAAGTATACGGGTCAGGTTGTAATATAGTTACAACGAAGTAGGTGAGTACTCTGAGGATAGTAACCAAATAAGGCGACACTAAATTAATTCTAACCTAAACATAAATAAATCTAATTAGTACTTTAAATGGATTATATTACGATAAATAAACAGAAAGATTTTGGTGATTTATACTAATAACAATAATAAAATAAAGCAAAGAAATAAATAAAACACAAGAAATCAAAGAGTAAAATATGTCAAATCTTATCATGGGTGATTATCTCGCTTCGATAGTCATAATCAATTGTCACTTCAAGTTTTCTTATTCAATCAACTAGTCGATATCCCAACAGGATCTTCTGATCTTCTACTAAAATAATGTGTTGGCAAGAACTACTTATCTCTCGACCTCACATCCAGACCGATTCAAGGTTAAGGTGTTCATGGATAGGCCATATCGAATTTGGATTAATTCCCATCTTAATGACTTCCTAGGGTTGTCATGACTAGGGTTTAGTTTCTTCCTTTCCTGAACAACTGATCCACTAAGAAATCCTTACAAAATAGTTAATTAATCATACCTCCACTCACTAATCCCTCATAGGAGGATTAGTTCCTGATGGAGCTAATAAACAATATAAACTTGACAAAAAGAATAAACATGAAGAGGAATCAAGGGAATAGAGTTTTAGAAAAATTCTTATTTGTATTAGAATTTAAGAGTAGAATCCTCATAGAGTTTGATGGTATTTCCCGAATCTAATTTCCCTACAAAAGCAAGTAACAAGAATTTCATATTCACAAATAATCTTGACATGATATTTAGTTGAGTTACGGCTTTTGATATCAAACACTTAAGTTCAGTATATTACAAAGAATTCAACCATTACGAGTCTTCAAATGTAGGAATCCATCAATAAATTATACAAGTAATTTGATTATCCTAGTAGAATACAAACAGTTATAAATACAATTATTCAGTATTAGTTCAAGTTTTTAATAAGTCTACCTAGATCACATAGGGCTTTTCCACCTGTAATGTTTTGAGGCTTAGGCAGATATGGATTTCAAGAACAGTAAGCATCAAATAGTTTCAAGCACGAAAATAGCTTCGCGCATCATATTGTCCCCTATTCTCCCCCTTGGTGACTCTTTTCCACTCACAGCCTTATTTCTTCTTCTGTCTTCTTCCTTTTATCTCTTTATTGGAAATCTCAGTATCATACAGAAACTGTGGCTAGTTCATGAGTTTTTATGCAATAATGATCGAGTTTTTCTATAATTGTGATTTTTTCAATTTTGCTTTCTTTTTCTCGATACCTCGCTCACAATTGCTTTTACTTTTCATGTACTTTTTCTACTCGTTAAATTTTCTTTTTGATTTCTTTTCTTTTTTCACTTTTAAGCTAATCTATATCACTATACTCTACTAATCTCTTGTTTTTACAAAACAACCATAACATATCTAGTTATCCTTCAATATGTATGGCCAAATGTCTATGTTCATGTAATTCAGGACCAAAGAAAAGGGTCAACACAAATATCGTTTTTACCTTAGGTTTTGTATATAGGTTCATCATGAAGGGTTTTCTTTCTCAAAATAGGTAGTAAAGATGAATAAATATGGTTTGCTTTTTGGCTCAGTGTGTACCAAAAAATGTCTTAAGTGATCCCTAGGTATCTCAATATTCAAAAATTTAGTCAACCAAACAATTAAAAATTCAAAATTTATCATTCATACTAGCATGCTCATTTCCTTGTATTATTTATATCACAAATTCAACAAATTCAACATTTTCTTAATGCCTATTTATAGTGTAATATATATAACTTAATACCCTAATAATAAGAAATTTAAAATCACCTATCATCATGCCAAATTTACTGTAAATGCAATCAACCTATGTACATGCTCCTAACCAATCACTTGTATTTCCATAAGCTTAAGCACACAATTGACAAGAAAAATAAAAAATAAAAAGCATAAAAATTCAAAATAAAATTTCTGTGTTACCCCCAACACTTTAGATAATACACTGTCCTCAATGTGTAACCCTAGAGAAAAGGAAAAAAAAATTACTTGACTTATTGTGGTAATCTTGTCGACTATTAGTAGGTTCTTCTTCCCTAAGAATTCACATTGTTTTGTGTTTCTGCTATATGAGGAGTTTGTACAAAAATTCATAAACATATGAATTGAATTATTTAATAGTTTATTAAATATTACAAAATCCTAAAAGGTAACTTTATTTCCTAATAGAATTTAATCCTAAAAAAATAGTTTTACTAAATATATATATGCTTTAATCATCTTCCTCCTAGAGTCCTTGTCTTCTTCTCTACTCCTTTTGTTTCATCTATAAAATCAAGTACTGCTTATAGACATCATCTCCTAGCAGCTTCTTCAAGGATTCATCTATATATCCAACTGCTCCATAGGCAGTCCTACTTTCTTGCATAACCTTGTAATCAGATGTGGAAAGAATGTTCTTTTTTTTTATTCCATGCACATTTGATCATATTTGATATATCCATGTACCGATGCATAATTACTTAAAAATCTCACACTGCTTTAGTGTCATTGGTAGTAATGCTACCGTTTCCACTCATTTAGAGAGACAATCATTAACTAGTACAATATACTGGTTCTCGAAAGAACTTGGAAACGGTCCCATAAAGTCAATTCCCCAAACATCGAATACTTCTACTTCAAGTATCTCGATTCATGGCATATTGTCTCTTTTTTATATGCTTCCAGTTCTTCGGCATTTCTTACATCTTTGAACAAATTCATAAGCATATTTGTTCATTTTTAGCCAATAGAATCTTTAATGTAGTACTTTTTGGGCCATTCTTTTTCTGCCAAAATGTCCCCCACATGAGATGTATGACATCCTTGTAGAATATCAGTTATTTCCTCCTCTACTACACATATTCTTACCTATTGATCTACACACTGTTGGAAGACCTATGGATCTTCCAAGTTATAAATTTTTGCTTCGTACATGATCCTTTTCTTTTGTTGCCATGATAATTCTGGTGGTAAAATGCCCTTAGTGATATAGTATACATAATCAGTATACCACGAGTGCCATTATTTCTGAACTTTACTTTGTGGATGTCTACGTTGAACAATTGTTCGTAAACAAAAATCTCTTTTTTTTCTTCAGAATCCAATTGTTTCGAGTCATTCTCTATTCTAGAGAGATGGTCTGCAATTTGATTTTTTGTTTCTTTCTTGTCCATTGTCCATAAATCGAACTCTTAAAGTAGTAATACCCATCTCATTAATCTAGCTTTCATTTCCTTTTTCTTTACAACATATTTTAATGTTGAATGGTCAGTGTAAACGTAAACTTTGTTTGCCATCAAATACGGCCAGAATTTTTCACAAGCAAACACAGCAACAATCATTTCCTTTTCACTCGTAGCATAATTGCATTGTGTTGAATCGAGTGTCTTACTTGCATAACGAATGGCTCTAAATAGGTTATTTCTTTTTTGTCTCAGCACTGCCCTTACAGCATAGTCACTAGCATCGCACATTATAATAAAATGCTTTGACGAGTTAGAAGTAATAATTATAGGAGTAGAAATAAGTTTTTTTTCTTTTATTATCTCAAAATCTTTGATGCATTCTTGGTCAAATACAAACGGTGTCTCTTTTTACAATAGATGGTTCAACGGCTTAGAGATATGGGCGAAATCTTTTCTAAATTGCTTGTAAAACCCAGTATGTCCTAGAAAATTTCTCACTCCTCAAACTATTGTAGGATTCAGAAGTTTCTTAATAACCTTAATTTTTGTTTTGTCTACTTCTAAGCCTTTTCTTAAAATTTGATGCCTTAAAACCAATTCCCTCTTGACCATGAAATGACATTTTTTCCAGTTCAATACTACGTTAGTTTCTTTATATCTTTGCAGAACTTTTTGAAGATTGTCCAGAAATCCTTGAAAGGAATCTCCACAGAACGAGAAATCATCCATAAACATGTCCAAGACTTCCTCTAACATGTTAACGAAAATAGTAGTCATACATCTTATAAAGGTTGTTGGAGCATTAGAGAGCCCAAATGGTGTTCGTCTGAAAGTAAAGGTACCAAAAGGACATGTGAAGGTAGTTTTTTCTTGGTCATCTGGATGTATTAGGAAATGATGGTATCTTGAGTATTCGTCAAGGAAACAATAATAATCCTTCCATGTTAACCTATCAAACATTTGATCAATAAAAGGAAGTAGGAAATTATCTTTTTTGTTACATCAGTTAATTCTGATAATCGAGACTACTCTCTAACCAATAATTGTTTTTGTTGGAACTAATTCATTTTTATCATTTTCAACCACTTCCAGTCCACCTTTTTTGGGAACACATTGCGTAGGACTAACCCATTCACTGTCGAAAATAACATAGACAATACATGTATCTAACCATTTAAGTAATTCTTTTTTGACCACTTCCTTCATAGCTGGATTAAGTCGTCATTGTACATATACTACAACTTTTTTCATCTTCTAATCTAACCTTATGTTGACACAACGTAGGATTGATTCCCTTAATGTCAGCGATTGTCCATCCTATGGCTTTATTGTTTGTTTTTAAAACACTTAATAAAGCCTCTTCTTATTCTAAACTTAGCCCGATTGTTATAATCACAGGTAATATATTTTGTTTCCCTAGTACTCGTATTTTAAATGTTGTGATAGAGGTTTTACTTCTAACTTAGAAGGTTTCATAACGGAGGGTATCATTTTCGTTGTGTTTAAAATAATTTGTTTTGGTTGTCCCTTACTTTAACGCTATCAATCTAACTAAATTGTTGTCTGATCATTTTCTTGTTCAGTATCATCCTATTTTTCTTCTTCTAACTCATATTCATGGTCAACTAAATTTTCTGTAATGGTCTCTAATTTATTGCACTTTTGCTTCTTTATTTTGCTATTTTCCAATTCCCATACTTTTAATTCTTGATATATTCCCAAAGAAAATTCATTTTCATGAAATCTTTCTAATACTTCCATTACCTCCTTATTAATTTTCGTCCAAATGCTCCCTTTAGTCATGATATCAAATTTTTTACCTGTTCTGACTATTCAATTTGTCGTAAAAATATTGGATTTGAACTATAAAATGTATGCCTCCTCCTAACACTGATCTGATGATTGTTTTAAATCTTTCCTGGGCTTGTCCTAACGTTTTAGTAATATACTGTTTAAATTGAAATAATTTTTCATAAATGTTGAGTACCTGAGTCATAGGGAGGACCCGGCGAAGGAATAGCTACACAAAATCAATCCATGTAGTAAAAGTATCGGGTGGGAGTGCATCTAACCAAGCTTTCACTTTTCCATCCAATGCAAACAGAATTAATAATAATTTGATAGAGTCTGGCAGAACTCTAGCATAAGTGATAGTACTGCATATATAATAAAATTGTCATAGAAAAGCTATAGGATCCTCTGTCTTAGGATTATTAAATGTCATATTATTAGAAATCCATATTAGCAAAGAAGGATTTAGCTCAAAATGTGAATTATAAATAATAGGATACGTAATACTAAACAACTACCAATCTGTATAAAAAATTGTCTCTAGTGTTTGCATCATATTTCCTATAATTTGAAGCTAAAAAAAATAAAGGAATGTTTAACTTAGGGTTTAAATTTCATATTTATAATGCGTAAATTTCCTATTTATTCTATTAATATAAAAAATTAAAATCAATATAGTGATGTTGTCTCCCTAAAAACGGTGCCAACAACTTGACCGCCTTCGGACGTACCAACGTCCAGGGTAAAAATCCTGCACAAGAGATAAAAAAGACAGTATTCATAAGTATACAGGTCAGGCTGTAATATAATTACAATGGAGTAGGTGAGTACTCCGCGGATCATACCCAAAGGAGGCGAGCACTAAATTAATTCTAATCTAAATATAAATAGATCTAATTAGTACTTTAAACGGATTATATTATGATAAATAAAAAGAAAGATTTTGGTGATCTATAATAATAAAAATAATAAAGGAAAGCAAAGAAATAAATAAAAGGCAAGAAATCAGAGAGTAAAATATATAAAGTCTGATCATGGGTTATTAGCTCGCTTCGGTAGTCATAATCAACTATCACTTTGAGCTTTCTTGTTCAATCAACTAGTCAGTATCCCAACAGGATCTTTCGATCTTCTACTAGAATAAAAAGTTAGCAAGAATTACTTATCTCTCGATCTCACAGTCCGGACTAATTCATGGTTAATGTGTTCACAGATTGGCCATAACAAATTTAGGTTACTTCCCACCTTAATGACTCCCTAGGGTTGCCAGTCCTAGGGGTTAGGTTCTTTCTTTCCTGAATAGCTGATCTGTTAAGAAAACCTTACAAAATAGTTAATTAATCATACCTCCACTCATTAATCCCCCACAAGAGGATTAGTTCCTGATAGATCTAATAAACAATATAAACTTGACGAAAAGAACAAACATGAAGAGTAGTTCAAAAGAATAGAGCTTAGAGCCTAATTTATATTAGAATTTAAGCACAGAATCCTCACAAAGTTTGATGGTATTGCCCAAATCTGATTTCCCCAAAAAAACAAATAACAAGAACTAGAATAAAACCTAAACCTAAGAGAAAAGAAAAACTAAATACTAAATCGAAAGAGAAAATTAACAATATGAAAAGGTGTTTGTAGCATGTATTAATGAGCCTATTTATAGACTTTAGGGTGGTCATTGTCCTTAACTCTAGGTCAGTTGTTGTCCTCGTTCTTAATGTTTGATTGTGCAGACCAAAATGCCCCTAGCTCATAATTATTTCCTGTACAGAGGTGATGTCGCGACACATCAAGTCCTGTGTCGCGACATAAAGGGAAGTATGCTTATATTTAAGGTTCCTTTAGGGGTATACCGTAACATCCTCAGGCTGTGTCGTGACATCGAAGGTAGTCTTGGAATTCTTTTATTATGCTCCCTATGTTGCGACATCTAATTCTCCGTGTTGCGACATAAGGATCAGTATCGAGTTAGCATGCCTTCTAATGGTCTCCTTCATGCTCACAAAGTATATTGGCTCACCCTTACAAATTATTTGGCCTCTAAGTAAAATACTTATATTACACACTTTATTGAAATTAACTAAACTTACGAAAATGTAATTAAAACTTAACAAAAATGCTCAAGCTCCTAAAGTGCGAAAACTAGTTTAATCAGCTACATCGAATTATCGCAGATCAAGTATCTCAACCCAAGGCCATTTCATAGACCATTGAGAAGAAATAGAAGGACCTGAATCCCTCTTATTCTTATTTTGGTTCTTTTCCTTATCTCTTTTCTTGTGCTCCATGAGCTTAATCTCCTTAGTAGTTTCTGCCTTCTCCATCAAAGTTTTGAAGACTCGCTCTCGTTGAGGAGCTACTAATACCTTAATATCATACCTCAACCCTTCTTCAAACTTGATACTCTTATCATAATTGGTCTCAACCAAATTGCAAGCATAGCCACTCAACCTCAGAAATTCAACCTCTTACTCAGCCACATATCTCACCTTGGGTTAGACCCATAAACTAACGTCAACATGCCTCAACATAACTCGTACCTACATATTTATTCTAGAAGGTGCTCTGAGGAGAGGGCCAAGTCACTCGCTTAGGTTGGGTACCCTCCACAATAGTTAGCCACTACTGATCGCTTTTTCACAAAATAAATATACCACACCCTTTAGTTTCTGCTTGGGGTGCAACCTAAATTGTTCATAATTCTTTCTTTGGCCTCTAACTAGTACTCTGCCACAACCAAGGCGATCACAGTGACACCTCTAAATAATTCTGCCCTATTAGACTAGAGTCATTCAATTATTGTCCCTCGACTCCTAGATCTAGTATGGGTCCCAACGACCCTTTCTAACACCCTCAACATTGCTTGGGGCAGTGGATCATCCCCAGAAGTTTGAGCCCTAGACTCAATCTCAGTGGTAGGAGTTCCAATAGTCTCACTTGTGTCTAAATTGGGCATATTGCCCATCAAAAATGGCTCAACATGAGCCCCTCAATGACGACAACCACGCCCACAGGTACCACATTCTTGAAATCCACGTGCACTAATTATCTTATCTACAATTTCAGAGTTTTATGAATTCATTTAGGTTTTAAAAACCTAAGATCTAAAGTTTTATCAAAAGTGCATATCAGAGTTTAGAGAATGTTTTAATTTTCTACAATCACTATAGGCAATCAATTGTACAAAAGTAGCAAAAAGTATCTAAAGTATAGCTAAAGTTTCAAAGTTTCTTACTTGGATCGGTGTCAGAGTCTCAGTTTCAATTTTCAAAAATCAAAAAGGTCAAGTTTAACAAAGAATTTCCAAATAATGCAAAAAAATATACTTTTAAAATGTTTTGAAACAAAAATGCACAACTTGAGTTCTACAACTTGACTCTGATACCACCAAATGTAACAACCCAAACCCGGCCTAGACCTTACAGTCATATTATACAGTTACATCATCGCATAAAATATTGTTTGTTTCTTTTCGTGAAAACTCAGGTTCAATCGAGAGTAAATAAATTTAATTTTTTTTACGAAAAACATATATGTCCAGAAATCTGTGAGAAAGTGTGTTTTGAAGAAATCTTGTCTTATTAATTATTTTTTAATAAACCCTTTCACTTCAACTACTCGATGTTGCAAAACGGCCTTTTATTGATTTTGAAGCCTTTTGCAATTGAAAAATAACTTGGAATTCTTTATTTTGAAAATCATAGTTTTTATTGGCTATATCGTCTTGTTAGAATTACCAATTAAAGACATATGTTTACAAAGTAAAAACAATTATCAAATAAATATCTAGAACACCGAAAATGTACAAGTGTACACAATCGCAACAAGTAATAAAGTGATAAGTAAATATCAAGTTATCGTACCCACAGGGACTGTGAAAAGGATTATTTATGAATGCAATTTGAAACACTTTGGTGAAGAAAAATATTTTGTATTAAAAAGGGTGATTTAAGAAAAATAAGATTTTAAACTAAATAACTAAAGAAATAAATCTCAAAGGCATGATTTCAAAATATGATTTAATCAACATGACATAATTGTGTTGATTTATTTACATTTCTGTAACTTAAAATTATTAAACTCATGCTTATGTTGTTACGAATAAATTCATGGCAACTCGGTAATTTGCTAACTTATGGACATATTCACCTACAGAAATCCATTTATCTCTTAACATATCTATAAGTTAATTCAAATGATTAAACAGATTTTAATAACCAAACATATTATGGCACATACATACTCATTAAATTGAACTAATCTCTTGCATATCCCTATGTCAATTCAACTGATTAATTAAATCTAATAAGCACATAAAAGACTATGTGAGGTAACAAGGTATCCCTACCTTGAAACAGTTTAATCACAATAATCTTGCAAGTTATGAAAGGCAAGTGTATCACCAGATACATTGCTAATTTAACCTTCAGCTACCTTAGAAGAATAAACATGTACTGATTAAGTAATGCATCCATTAATTATAATTTAAATCCATTTAAATATTTAATTCATTAGCTACCTCATAATTGTAATGCAAGAATAACTTAGGCATGATTTTACTTAATCAAGCATTTTACCAAGGCCTATAACAGTATAAATAGAATTTTAATAATCTAAGTAGACGAAATACAATCAAACAACACAAATTAAATTCAAGCTAAACTGATTAAATTAACCATTCCAACAACATAAATATTCATAGATATGTTCATCATAACAACAACAAAAGTTAAAGAGATAGGGAACAAGAATCAAATCCGGTGTTTTTCCGTGGCTTGACTAGGTTGCTCCGTCTTTGTTCTTTGTTGTCTTTACTGATCAAGGTTGCTATGAACAATTAAATATTGCTCCAAAATGGCTGAATAATAACCCTTTACCAAGGGGAGAAATTGGCACAAGAGCAAGGGACTTGAAATGGAAAAATGAGAGGAAAAAGTGAGAGAGGAGAAAAGAGATGTGAATGAATTGAGGTGTGCTTTGAATGATCAGCCAAGGGGGTTTGTTTATACCTGAATGTGGCAGCTAAAATTTTCTAAAAATAGTAGCCAAAGAGCTTCCCCTTGGCTGGCCATCAATGTGGCAAAGTTGATGGCTTCAACTTTGCTAAATATGGCTTGGGGCAAATCCATAAAGCCACCAATTGTGGAGGGGCTTGAATGAAAATTTGACTAGTATTCAAGGGCTTCTTTGAAAGCTTAATTAATCAGCTAATAAGCTGATTTGGGTCAACATATGGATGGTTTTAGGCTGCCCAATCCTTGGCCAGTTCAGTTCAATTGGTTCAGTTCAACTAGACCACTTTTTCCATAATTAATTAATAATAATTTATTTAGCCTAAATTAAATTGGGTATAAATTAAAATTTATTATATTATGAATAAATATGCATAATTTGACCACCTTAGCTAGAAACTAATTCACCTCAATACTTCAAATTGCTTCTGGTTTTGTGCTTCTGGTAGCGTCTGCTAAGCCATTTTTTGTCTTTTGCGCAAATCTGTCGAAAATAACCAACATTCATAAAAAATAATTATAAAATCAAATAAATTTCAACATGTTCATATTTTAAGTGCACTTTAATTATTTTATAAAAATTAATTATTTTTCGACAAGAATTTAACCGAATTCACATGAATTTAAGTGAAAAAGGGTATGAAAAAGTGTGTAAATTTTTGTGTTTCCACACTTCCAAACTTAATTCATTGCTCGCCCTGAGTAATGCAAATATTTTGAAAAGAATTTCTCAAAAACAGCTTTGAAAAATTCCTTCAGAACAACATTTTTTCAAAAATTATGAATTTAATATACTTGTGCTTAAAGACAAGAAATTTGATAGTTATGCTACTTAAGTATACATATCGTTCAAATTAATCTCAACAACTATTATGATAGCAAAAATTAGACTAAACGCTTCCTAATAAAGTCATGTTAAACCTTACTAATGTGATTTTATTCCCTTTATTCAAGATTAAGCTGCAATCATTAAGTTTAACTTATGTCTTCATATGTTGTACAAACGTAGGTAGCATTGGAACTTTTGAATCAATAGGTCTTTAACAATGTTGTAACATGGCTGGGCTCAAGGGTAGGTAAAAGATAGAAAAATTTAGGCTTTGAAACCCTAGACTCAGCTTGTATCAGACCTTTGAAATAATTACATTCAATACATCAACTTTTTTTTTCTTTCACATGCTCTTTTGTACATCTTATTTTAAGAACTCATGTTCTTTTTTTTTTATAAATCGAGCATTTTGCTGAATGTATTACAATTTTAGAGTATTCGATACTTCTTTTCTTCTTTTCAACTCCCCCAAACTTATTTTTAAAGAATACTTTGAATAGTACTGAGTCTAGTGTTTGGGACAATTTTAAGATAGTTAAGAGAGTAGTGATGGCTAAATTTGCAAGGGTTCAAATAAAATTAGGCCATATAGTCTCAAAGTTGGGTTTCAAAGGATAAAAATTTCATTATGGTTGGCTTGAAAGGCTCAAACGGTCCAAAAAAAGTTGCCTAAATCATTTTCAATGTTCCATGCTTCCTAGGATTTCCCCTCGAGAAACTACTAAGTCAATTCTAAAGACTTAAACTTTCATGCACGCATAACTTTTGTAAGGAACTAAAAATTTATGGTATGATTTGCATGCTTTATTAGAAATACATTCACATCATTATTAAGCTAACATAATAATTTATTGAAATAATAGAAGTTTATTTATACTGAAGTTTAGCATACTTAACAAAATTTCAAATTATTGAACAAAATATACCCTAATCATAATTAAAAGAAAAATTTTATTCTGAGTGGAAATAATTCAAATTCAAATTTTCGGTCCCCCTAATTAAGATGAACAACGTTCTCATTGTGTAAAGTGAATAGATACTATACACCAGGTAGGATTTTAGGAAAGAGGAGGTGAGTCAAATTGACTACTTAAGTACCAAGCTCTCTCTAGATCCAATCCTAGACATGTATATACCTATTGCCACACTTTATACATTGCGACTTGTTCAAATTTTATTTATGATTTTCCTCTCTTATTCTGTGAAAATAAAAATTCCTAATTAAACCTAATCCTAAAATGACCTAAGAACAAAAATAAAATAAGGTCAAAATCCCTCCTTTTATTTATTTGTAGACCCTTTCGAATTTGACTCACCTTTTGCTCCACCATTATTGTCTTTGCATGAATCGCTTCGCTCCTTCTTCGATAATGGACTCCATGGTTCAAATATAAAATTTGGAAATTCAGGCACAAAAATAAATGGGTCATTGTAAATTTTCTTAAGAGCACTTCTCATCGAGTCATCCCTTATTTTTTAGTATCTTCAGTAAGCTTGTTGCTGCCATTGCATATGCTGCATTATGTCCATCAACTTTGACAACTCATCTCGAAGATCTAGGCTAGGCGGTTGAGCTCTGAGCATTGAGGTTTCATCATCAGGTTCAACTTCTAGTTCTAGTGGTTCCACCTTATCAGGGACTTCAGCCGATTGCATTAGTTCGATCTCTGTGGGATCTTCTTCCTCTTCTTCAGAATCCTCACTTTCTTCAATTCGCTGCTATAGAACAGAATCTCCATTTATCCGGTAAAGGTTCCAATCTATGATTGTGCCCTGGCTATAACCTGTCTTTTTTACGTTTGCAAGAATTTTAGCTTTCAAGTACAGAATTGTTATCGTAAAGGGAAAATAGGCTGGGCCACTACGTCTAACGGCATAATTCCGCATCCCTCTCAGGATGATTTTTCCCACATCAATGGTCTTTCCAGTTAAGATCGAGTATAATAAGACTATTCAGTCTAATGAAATTGTAGTCCCATGTGAGCCAGGCATAAGGCTGAAACAGATGAAATAGAACCATACTATTTCGAGTGGTGTCGATACTCTCTTTGAAAAGTGTGGATTCCTTGCTTTGACACAATCCACTTAGAACCTAGAATAGTAAGTTCCTCAAGAATTTCTTACAAATTTTCAGGCTTTATATTGCTCATCAAGGAAGAATAATCATTATTTTCAAAATCAGGCAATTCAAAGATCTCATTAATAGCATTTGAAGTTATTAGTACCTTGTTTCCGCGAACTGGAACTTCCATCAACTCGCTTGAAGTTAGATTCGAATAGAACTCGAGAACTAGTTCCTCATCCACACTAGGTCTCTTCTCACAAAACAATTCCCAATTGAGGGTTTCAGCAACTCGACGAATAAGTGCCATAAAATCTTTGTAGTTGCTCTATTTCAATGTAAAGCCTTTCTCTGGATGCATCTGTTGATTTTTGAAGATACTCTCGTATCTTGCTTTGGCTTCTTCACAATGGAATTTGTTTTGTGTTTCATCAATTCGGGCGCAGACACGAGTTCTCTTGCGAGGCATGATTAACCTGAACAAAAGATGGAAAAAATTATTTTCTCAAAAATTTAATTAAATAAAAATTATTAATGATTCAATAAATTGAAAAATTAAATAATTAAATAAAATTAAAAATTGAGGAGAAAATTCGATCTTACCACCTTTTTTTTAAGAACTCCTAAAAAATAAATAGTTAGAAAGCAAAAAAGGTTGAATGGAATTAGGTTGGAGGATTTGACTAAGGATGGGTGAGAGGGTGGTGTCATTCTGGTGTGTGAGTGTGCAACAGGCGTTGGGAGTAAGTAGCAACGCGTGCAGGCTAGGTTGGATGTGTGAGTAGCGTGCGGATCCTCGTCGAGCAGACTTGGCATGAGCGCGCGTGGGACCTGGACGCAGGTAGCAATGCGCGGGATAAGGGCCTGGTATGGGTAGCAACACGAAATGCGCAATACAGTGCGCGTTGAGGGCAGGTGTACAAGAGGTGGGCCTGTGGCGTGCGGTGGAGCTGGGGCTACTGGCCAAATGGCTGCTTTTCAGCTAGGAGGTTTTGGCACTTAAAGGTTTTTGGTGCTTTAGGATTTTGTGTGATGAATGATGAAGAAGGTGGTATTTATAATGAAGGAAATTGGACTTAAAGTAGAATTCTTAGTGAAATTTAATAGCTAAAAACTCTAAGTTCTAATTCTAATCTAGGTTAACAACAATTAATAATTAAATATATGCATATTAAATTATTAATGCTATTAAAAAATAAGATAAACTAATCCTAATTCTATGCTAAATTGATTAAAATTAATATATAAATTATAATAGATATAATTATTTATTAAAGATTATCATCTTAAAAAAAACTTATCAAATAAAACATGATTAAATTAACACTAATATTAACTCTATAAAGTTGATAATAATTAGTATATATTATAATGGATATAATTATATATTAACAATTATCATCTTTTTTTGTTAAAACCATTTATTCTAGAAGCCTTTTAAAAATATTTACAAAAAGAGACATCTTATTTTTATTATTTACAAAAAGAGAACCAAATTTTAAAAATACTTCAATTAAGTCCGTAGACTTAATGAAAATTTGAAATTCAGTTGCAATTTAAAACTTGGATCAAAATTGAACCTTTTATTTAAAAAAAACCAAAAATTTAATTTCTATTTAGGGAATAATTTCTCAAAAAATTATGTTAAAATCAATTCCCAGGAAAGATTGAAGGGGTCACAAGCGGTCCTGCTTAAGTTCTAATCTCCTAGACAAAATTTATTTAAACCTACTAATCCTGAAAATAAACCCTAAATCATTTATTAAAAAGGAAAATAAGAAAATTCAAACATCTGATAAAATGAACAAAATTTGATTCCGTTCAGTCTTATCTCCCCAGTAATGTTTCAGATACTAAGCATTAACTTGAAAATTACCTCCCTTACCTTGGAGTTCAACAACTCAGTATGGATGGACGTGATGAATTGTAAATGGACCGGACCAACGTGATTTTAATTTACCTGGAAAGAACCTTAATCTGGAATTAAATAATGAGACTTGCTGACCTGCTTCAAATTCTCGAACTCGAATGTGCTTGTCATGCCATTTCTTAAGTCTCTTCTTGAGTAATTTGGCATTTTCGTACGAGAAAATTCAAAATTCCTCTAGCTCATTGAGTTGGACCATCCATTTCTCTCTAGCAAGCTTAAGATCCAAGTTAAGTTGTTGAAAGGCCCAGTAAGCTTTGTGGTCTAACTCTAGGGGTAGATGACAGGCTTTCCCAAAGACCAACCTGTAGGGTGACATCCCTAAAGGTGTCTTGTATGCTGTTCTGTAAGCCCATAAAACATTATCCAATCTTTTGGACCAATCTCGTCGGTTCGGACAAACTACCTTTTCAAGTATGGCTTTGATCTTTTTGTTCACCAGTTCAGCTCACCCATTCATCTGCGGATGGTAAGCTGTAGTGACCTTGTGTTTCACTCCATGTTTATCTAGTAACCATTTCAACCACTTGTTCACAAAATGGGACCTTTCATCACTCATAATAGCTCTTGGGTTTCCAAACCTTGTGAACACATGTTTCTCAATGATATTTGTTCGAGGCATCTCATTTTTATTGGTGACATTTCCAACCCTTTGACATTGATCACAACTCTTTATGTAAGTATATGTGTCATTGAACAGTGTTGGCCAAAAGAATCCGGTTTGCAGTACCTTGGCCGCAGTACGAGTACCTTCGAAGTGTCCCCCACTTGGAGTTGAGTAACAATGGTATAGAATCTTTTGTACTTCATCTTCTGCCACGCACCTCTTGAGCATTTGATCGTGCACTTTTTAAACAAGTATGGTTCTTCCCAGAAATAGCACTTCACGTCGTGAAGAAACTTTTACCTTTGATGATATGTCTTATCAATGGCATCAAACCACAAGCTAAATAGTTAGCAATATCAGCAAACCAAGGGGTATTATGGACATGATTTACCTTTAGTATGTGTTCATCCGGACACTTCTCTCAAATTAGTATAAAGAGGAGAGTTCCCTTCTTGCGGCTTGAATCTGGACAAGTGATCTGTTACTTGGTTTTCCACTCCCTTTCGATCTTGAAATTCTAGATCGAACTCTTGAAGTAGAAGTACCCATTGAATCAACCTCGGCTTAGCGTATTTTTTAGAAAGTAAGTATTTAATTACCGAGTGGTTCGTATAGACAGTCACTTTGGTGCCTATAAGATAAGATCAAAACTTGTCAAAAGCAAACACAATAGAAAGTAACTATTTTTTCTCTTACCATATAATTCAGTTGAGCTCCTGTCAGAGTTCGACTTGCATAGTAGATGGGATGAAAAACTTTGTTCCTTCGTTGGCCCATGACAGCTCCTATCGCAAAGTCACTTGCATTACACATCAATTCAAATGGCAAATCCCAGTCTAGTGTGATAATTATGGGTGGCATAACTAACTGGATCTTCAAATCTTTGAAACCCTTTAAGGATTCCTCATCACACTTGAATGTCGAGTCCTTCTCCAATAATTTGCATAAGGGTTTAGCAATTTTGGAGAAGTCCTTGATAAATCTTCAATAGAAATTGGTGTGGCCCAAAAAGCTCCTAACACCCTTTACAAATGTTGCAGGTGGGAGTTTCTCAATAACATCTATCTTTGCTTTATCAACCTCTATTCCATGTCCTGTTACCCGATGCCCTACAACAATCCCTTCTCGTACCATAAAGTGGCACTTTTCCTAGTTGAGTACTAGGTTTTTTTCTTCGCATCACCTTAGTACCTTTGCTAGATTGGCTAAGCAATCGTCATAAGTATCTCCAAATATTGAAAAATCATGCATAGAAACTTCCAAATACTTCTCAACCATATCCGTAAAAATAGACATTTTGTAATGTAGCAGGTGCATTACATAAACCAAATGGCATGCGTCTAAATGCAAATGTACCGTACGGGTAGGTGACTGTTGTCTTGTGTTAATCTTCTGGTGTTACTATAATCTGATTATACCCCGAGTATCCATCGAGAAAACAGTAGTAGTCTCGCCCTGCTAGTCTATCCAACATCTGGTCCAAAAATGACAAAGGTAAGTGATCTTTCCTAGTCGCTTTGTTTAGCTTCCAGTAGTCGATGTAAATTCTCCATCCCGTAACTGTTCTAGTCAGTATCAACTTGTTATTCTCATTTTCAATGACTGTGATACCTCCTTTCTTTGGCACGCACTGGACCGGACTTACCCATGAACTGTCTGAGATGGGGTAAATTATACCCGCATCTAACCACTTGATGATTTCTTTCTTTACTACGCCCTTCATGATGGGGTTCAATTTTTGTTGTCCATCAATCGTCCCTTTTTTTCCATCTTCAAGGATAATCTTGTGCATGCATACAGATGACTAATTCCACAAATATCGACTATGGTCCATCCAATAGCCTTCTTGAATTATTTCAATACAAGGATGAGTTTCTCTTCTTGCTTACTAGTTAATTCTACTAAAACAATCACAGGCAAAGTAAAAGAGTTACCTAAATAAACATATTTCAGATGTAAAGGTAGTACCTTGAGTTCTAATTTAGGTGGCTCCTCGATTGACGCTTTAATTCTATTGAAACAATCACAGGCAAAGTAGAATAGTTACCTAAATAAACATATTTCAGATGTGAAGGTAGTACCTTGAGTTCTAATTTAGGTCGCTCCTCGATTGACGCTTTTGGTTGGGCATAATCCCTTTTCTCTGATTCCAAAGATTCAAAACAGGATTGTGGATTAAGTTCCTTTTGATTAGCTTCTAACAACACTAAGTATTCATCTTGCTCTTCATCATTCGGAGGATCTGATGTCAAAATTTGTTCCAATGGATCCTCAACATAGTTGAGCTCCTTCCCCAATATTAAATCCTTTAAATTGGACACTACAGAACAATCATAAATTGTGTCAGGAAATCACATAAACTTAAAAATGTTAAATGTTACCTGGTCATCCTGAACACGCATAGTAAGCTCGCCCTTCTGTACATCAATAAAGGTCCTTTCGATTCCTAAGAACGGTCTTCCTAAGATAATTGACACTTCTTTGTCTACTTCAAAGTCTAGGATAAAAAATTAGAAGGGAAGATAAATTTATCTACACGTACAAATACATCCTCGATTTTTCCTTCTAGATGTGCTAAAGATTTATCTGCTAATTAAAGTGTAACCGTAGTTGGTCTAGCTTCACCTATCCCCAACTTCCTAAATATTGACATAGGCATTAAGTTAATACTCGTACCTAAGTCACATAATGCCTACCAAAATACGTTGCTCCAATGTTGCAAGCTATTGTAAAACATCCAAGATCCTTCAACTTTGGAGGTAATTTGTCTAAAAGATATGCACTGTATTCCTTCGTCAGAGCTACCATCTTAAATTCTCCAAGACTTCATTTTCTGGACAATATATCCTTCATGAATTTGATGTAGTTCGACATTTGCTCAAGTGCTTCAACCACTGGATGTTGATATGAAGTTGCTTAAGTACGTCTAGGAACTTTCGAATTGAATCTTCTACTTTTGCTTTTGAAGTCTTTGAGGGTAGGATGGTGGTGGTTTCTTTATTGAAACTGGTTGATTCGTCTTCTGTAGCAATTCTGCATCTAACGGAGTTGTTAGTTGATCAGAATTAGCTAGTTCTGAAATTACCTTGTCAGGTTTTGTAGATTCTAGTTCTTATGAAACTGGAATTTCGACACTCGGTTGAACTTCCTTTAAATCTTTAGCATCAACTTGCTCCTTTTCAGCTTCGATGGTGTTGGGCTCTACTATCTTTCCACTCCTCAATGTCAATGCTTTGCAATGCTCCGCAATGCTCCTTCCCCAAATTCCTTGGATTTTTCGTATCACTAGGTAAGGCACCTAGTGGTCGGTTCTTGAGTTCAGTTGCAAGCTGGTCGATTTGGTTTCCCAAGTTTTTCAATGTAGCTGCTTGGCTTTGGATTAAGGCATCATTCTTGGCCATGTATGCCTAACAGATTTTCTAACCTATTGGATGGTTCAGCGTGGGTTGGTTTCTGAAATTGTTGGGGAAAACTAGGCTGCTGGGTTGGTCTAGGTTGGGCGTAAGTGTTACTGGTTCTAGCCCCCTGGTTACTCCAGGAAAAATTGGGGTGAGTTCTCCACGATCGGTTATAAAATTAGATTGAAGTCCTTACTTTCCTCGATTTTGGTTTTGGTTACCTATGTAGTACACAGATTCTGGGTTTGATGGACATTATTCGAACAAATGTCTTTCCTCATAGTAAACACAGGCTATATTTTTAAATTGGGTTGGTGGCTGTGCTATAAAACTGTTAGACCCATTAGTGGTAAGGTTTTTTTAACATTGAGGATATTGATGATACTTGAGATGCGAGTGAAGTAAGAGCGTCTACTTCATGTATGCCAGCAACTCGTCTTCCTAATGTTGCTCGATTGGTTGGCCATTAGTAATTGTTACTGGAAATCCTCTCAATGATTTCATAAGCATCGTTATAAGACTTAGAAAGGAGAGCACCATTAGCAGAAGCGTCCACTACCATCCTTGTGTGAGCATTGAGACCATTATAAAATGTCTCAAGTTGGATGCAATGTGGGATTCCATGATGAGGGCACTTTCGTAATAACTCTTCCATGCCTCATACAAGGACTCATCATCCATTTGTTGGAAGGCAGTGATCTCGTTCCTTAACTTAGCATTCTTTGAAATAGCCGACTTTCAATTATGTCAGGAATAGTGGTTCAAGACCACTAAATTCGACAAATAAGCTCATAAATTTATTTATTTAATAATTATGAGTCAAATGTGATTTTTGAGAGATTTTCAAATTAGTAATTAGTGTTTTATAAAGATTTATTAAGCCAAGAAATTGAGAAAAACAGGAATCGAGATCTCAATTTTATAAATTGAGTCGTAAATATTTTTATCAATATTTATGGAGTATCAATAAGGTAGTATTAAAATTTTGTCAGAAAGTATTAAAATTTCGTCAGAAAATTTTAACGCTTGGGTGCTTAATTAAATAAAAAGGATTAAATTGAAAAAGGTATAAAAGTTGCTAAAAGGATTAAATAGCTCAATTTTCAAATGAGGAAGGACCTAAAGTGCAAATAAGCCCATAGAAGATATTTTGGGCTGGAATAGTTGAGAAAAGTCAGGAAATGGGTGAAATAAGGGCAAAATTAGAAAATTGCCAAAATTAACTAAATTAAAATTTGACCAAATGGGAATATCTAGAATTCTCTTCAATTCTCTTCATTTTCATCAGCTGAAAAACAACCATGGAAGAGGGTTCAAGCTGGTTTTCATACTCTAGGTTCATGTAAGTTTAATTCTTGCTTTCTCCTTAAACTTTCAATGTTTTTGGATTTTGACAATTGGGTCCAACTTACTATTTCATTAGTTTTTGATTTCATGGTTAATTTTTAAAGTTGTTATGGATGAGTGCTAGAATCATATGATGAATAAACATAGAATTGAAGCTTTAAATTTTGATATATGATAATTTTATCAAGTAAAATTGATGGAAATTGATTTTAGGGCCTAATTGTGAAAATGTTTGGAATTAAAGTTTAGTGTTGAAATTATGATTTTCAACGGTTTTAAAGTAGTTTAAAGTGATAGAATAAAGTTTTAATTGAGAAAAATCAGCTCAATTGAGAGGCTAATTGAGTAGGGACGAAATTGTGATTTATTAAAAGCTTAGGGGAAAAATGGCAATGAACAGCTTGCACTAAAACAATTTTGGACAGTAGCAGTAGACTAACTTTGAAAAATCACCATAAATTTTAGAAATTAAATTAGAAGATGCAAAAAGATATGAAATTAAATCTTATTGAGTATAGTTTCCCATAGAAAAAACGGTGTAAGCAATGAATTTGTAAATCATGAGATATAATGAATTTTGTGAGAAAAGGTCAGAATGAATTTGGGTTCCCCTGTTCTGGCTTTGAAAAATCATAAAACATTGAATAAAAATAATTAGAGGCTTAAATATATATATATGTATAGAATCTTGAATGAGTCTATTTTCATGAGAAATAAACAAAAACATCATTTGAATCTTATATGAAGAGATAATAAATTTTTAGTGAAAAAGGGTAAGAACTGTCAGACAGCAGAAAAAGGGTGATTTTAAATAGTAAACTATACTTATTGGCTAAACCAAAAATTCTGAAAATTTTATGGTAAAAAGATATGTGGGTCTAGTTTCAAGGAAAATTAGCGGATCTTAATTTGGAGTTCCGTAGCTCCAGATATAAATAATTTAGTTACTATGACACGGGTGGATAGCTTGAATATTCACATAAGTAATTAGTGAAAATTATGGATAAGGTTACTAACAAGTGTGTTATTTATACCAAGGATGTGGATGGAGAGGAGGAGGAGGAAAAATATATGAATGATTTGTGTATAAATTGATTACATGCCCGATTATAAACAATAAACGTTGAATTAGTAATGATGTAAATTTTTATTTCATATGTTCATTATTAAATTGTAAATATTGAAAAAGTATGAAAATTGAACTAAATGTTCAAATTGAGTGGAACGCAGGGTTGAGTACTTTCGTTCAGTGGCTAAAACGAATTGACGGAAATGACCATGGTTGGACCATGGCAACATGTGATATGTGAATTCCGTATAAGACCATAGCTAGGCTATGCATCGAAGAGATGTGATTACGTGCTTTCGTAAAAGACCATATTTGGGATATGGCATCGGTATGATATATGCTACTGTATAAGACCATATCTAGGATATGACATCAGTGAGATATGTGATTCGGGTAAGACCATAGCTGGGCTATGGCATTGATATATGATATGTTATCCGTGTAAGACCATAGTTGGGCTATGGCATCGATATGTGATATGTGATTATGTGTAAGACCATAGCTGGGCTATGGCATCGATATGTGAATATGTGTAAGACCATAGCTGGGCTATGGCATCATTATGTGAAGATGTATAAGACCATAGTTGAACTATGGCATTGAGAAAACAAAGTACTCAATTCCGTAAGACGTTCACTAATTTGACAAAGTTTGGTAAGTGTTACATGGAACTATGTGATATAAAGAAGTACAAATTGATATAACATGAGTATAGAATTTGGTTGATGAATGATTTCATTTGTGATTATATAATTGTTCATCTTGAGTGTACTGTCCATATGTATTTATATTTCAAATGATTTAATGAATAAAGTTCCGACATGGAATAAATTGAACACAAGACAAATAATTATGAAATTGAACTCAAAATTCATGAAAATGACAGTTATTGATATATGGAGACATGAGACATTGATATATGAATATGGAATATGTTTGATAAATGTGTTCATTCATAATTATGGAATTATGTATCTCATGTGTACTATTTGAATAAAGATGATATTTCAAATACTTTGGTTATTTAAGCTCAAATATGAAATAGTATGAAATCAAGATAAGTTGTTATGAAAATATATTTAAATTACAGAGATATGGCTGATATATATTAATTGATTAGTCCATGTTGGCTTATGAATGATATAACTGTAACTAGCCATTGGTATGACTTGTATTTAGTAAGTTTGAGATTTAAATTATTATGATTTTATCATGATTGATATGGCTACTAAATGAACAAACGATGATAATTATAAGGCTTGGTTGAATACCTTAAATTGATTCATAAATTTATTAAAATGTTGGTGAAGATAAATGATTAAATGGGTGAGAAATATGGCTTGGAAAATAGCCTAAGTATTAGCCACACGGGTTGAGACACGGCTAGGAGACACGGCTAGGAGACACGGGCGTCTGACCCTGTTTCTTGGGAAAATTCCCTAAGTTTTTCCGAATCTTCTTAGAGCTCTCAGTGTAGTCCTAAATTAATCCCCATGTATGTTTTGGGCTTTGTAGACCCAATTAAGGGACAACATACATGTGTTTGAAATGTTTGAATTAAAAGAAATTTTATGGCCCAGTTTATTGCATGTATGTGTATGTTTAGGTTCAGTAATGTCTCGGACCTTGTCCCGGCATTGGATACGGGTAAGGGGTGTTACATTCTTGCTAGGTGAGAAATACTTCATAAGGAATGTTTCTGCTAACTCTTTCCATGTGGAAATTGAGTTCGGTAGCAATGAGTTGAACCGGGCTCGAGCTCTATCCCTCAATGAATATGGGAACAGCTTCAATTGTAATGCATCTTTGGGTACTCTGTCTAATTTCAAAGAATCACTCACCTCCATAAACAGTCTGAAGTGTAGGCCAGCATTTTAAGTAGGCATTCCACTGAATTGGTCCACTGTCTGAAGCATCTGGAACATGTCTGACTTCAGCTCAAACTATTGTCCTCAATTTCGGTTCTCCTAATACCCAGATTAATATCATTAAATACTGGCACGACATACTGTCGTAAAGTCTATCCATATCATCAGCAATAAGGATAGGATTTTGAGCAGCGTTTGCTACATTTCCTTGGATCAGATTTTTGAAGTTCATATCTTTGATCCTTCTTTGATTTGTTTGTCTTCTTCACCGTTGGAAAGTTCATTCAATCTCAGGGTCTACACGAAGTATGTCAATAATTCGGTCAATACTCATAAACACCTGAAATAATCACAAAAAAATTAATTAAATTAAAAATTAAACAGGAAAAATAAACCAAAATGTAAAACTAACAAATTCACAAATAATTACTTTTTAAAATAGTCCCTAGCAACGGTGCCAAAA
Organism: Gossypium hirsutum; assembly: GCF_007990345.1. Lineage (NCBI taxonomy): Eukaryota > Viridiplantae > Streptophyta > Magnoliopsida > Malvales > Malvaceae > Gossypium > Gossypium hirsutum. Next base: position 28,228,599 of record NC_053435.1, on the reverse strand, counting down.
CTTGGAACGACGGAAATGTACAGGTGTACACAATCGCAACAAGTAAATGTCCAGTTATCGTACCCATAGGGACTGTGAAAAGGATTATTTATGAATGCAATTTAACACACTTTGGTGAAGAAAAATATTTTGTTTTAAAAAGGGTGATTAAGAAAAATAAGATTTTAAACTAAATAACTAAAGAAATAAATCTCAAATGCATGATTTCAAAATATGATTTAATCAAGATGACATCATCGTGTTGATTTAATTACATTTCTTTAACTTAGAATTATTAAACTCATGCTTATATTGTTACGAATAAATTCACGGCAACTTGGTAATTTTCTAACTTAAGAACATATTCACCTACACAAATCCATTCATCTCTTAACATATTCCTATGTTAATTCAAATGATTAAATAGATTTTCATAAGCAAACATGTTATTGCACATACATACTCATTAAATTGAACTAATCTCTTGCATATCCCTATGTCAATTCAACTGATTAATTAAATCTAATAAGCACATAAAAGACTATGTGAGGTAACAAGGTATCCCTACCTTGAAATAGTTTAACCACAATTATCTTGCAAGTTATGCAAGGCACGTGTATCGCCAGATACATTGCTAATTTAATCTTTAGCTACCTTAGAAGAATAAACACGCATTAATTAAGTAATGCGTCCATTAATTACAACTTCAATCTGTTATTTAATTCATTAGCTACCTCACAATTGTAATGCAAGAATAACTTAAGCATGATTTTACTTAATCAAGCATTTTACCGCGGCCTATAACAACATAAACACAATTTTAATAATTTAAGTACATGAAATGCAGTCAAACCAACACAAATTAAATTCAAGCTAAACCGATTAAATTAACCATTCCAACAACATAAATATTCATAGATATTTTCATCATAATAACAACAAAAATTAAAGAGATAGGGAATAAGAATCAAATTTGGTGTTTTTCTGTGGCTTGACTAGGTTGCTCCGTCTTCATTATTTGTTGTCCTTACTGGTCAAGGCTACTATGAACACTTCAATGTTTCTACAAAATGGCTAAAGAATAACCCTTTCCCAAGGGGAGATTTCGGCACAAGAGCAAGGGACTTGAAATGGAAAAATGAGAGGAGAAAGTGAGAGAGGAGAGAAGAGATGTGAATGAATTGAGGTTGAATGATCAGCCAAGGGGGTTTTTATAGCTGAATCTGACAGCTAAAATTTTCTAAAAATAGCAGCCAAAGAGCCACCCCTTGGCTGGCCATCTATGTGGCAAAGTTGATGGCTTCAACTTTGCTAAATATGGCTTGAGGCAAATTCATAAAGCCACCAATTGTGGAGGGGCTTGAATGCAACTTTGACAAGTATTCAAGGGCTTCTTTGCAAGCTTAATTAATCAGCTAATAAGCTGATTTGGGTCAGCATATGGACGGTTTTGGGCTGCCCAATCCTTCGCCAGTTCAGTTCAATCCGTTCGGTTCAACTGGACCACTTTTTCCATAATTAATTAATAATAATTTATTTAGCCCAAATTAAATTGGGTATAAATTAAAATTAATTATATTATGAATAAATATACATAATTGGACCATCCTAGGGTGGAAATTAATTCGCCTCGATACTTCAAATTGCTTCTTGGTTATGTGCTTCTGGCAGTGTTTGCCGAGCCATTTTTCGCCCTTTGTGCAAATCTGTTGAAAATAACCAAAATTCATCAAAAATAATTATAAAATCAAATAAATTTCAACATGTTCATATTTTAATTTCACTTTAATTATTTTATAAAAATTAATTATTTTTCAACAAGAATTTAACCGACTTTGCATGAATTTAAGTTAAAAAAGGTATGAAAAAGTGTGTAAATTTTTGTATTTCCAATATCACAAAAACAAATTAACAGTTCAAAATTCCGTAAAGTCCTTATTTAAACCAAAACATACTTAAAATTGAAAATGTCTAAACCGAGCTTTGGAATCGCCGCCAATCCTAAGTTTGAGGATCACTTGAAATTAATCAACACAGACAAGTGAGTTGGAAGCCCAGTGTGTGACTTGGCCTACGTGCATAATTTTACTTATAACAGACACATATACAAATATAATAATAGAATTTCATATTTCAGAAACATATAACATATCAGAACAAACCTTTCCCATCCATTTGCTACACACCATCTCTAACCAATCAATCAGACTAATAAGGACTGCATGAGTTAACCTATCCAATCACACTGGTACATGGTGGTATGCCACTCATAAAGATATAGCCGAGTTGCTAGACAAATGTTGTGGTTAACTACTAGAATTTGCAATAATATTGCCAAAATACACTTCTTTCGTCAAATATCAAACTCACCCTGATACACATGCATAATCAAACTAACATATATTCCTATCACATGTTCGGTATGGCATGCACACCCAAACATACAGATCATGTCATATCATATCGCTTATACAAAATTAATCCTACTTATCATACTTTCTAAGCATCCTAGTACATAACATACTGAATTAACGCTATTATATGCCTGCAAAATAACCACGGATCCAATTTTAGTGTCTCCTAATCGGGCCTTCAAATTGATCAACAAGGTTTCACACACCCATGTGGCCTACAAGACCCAACTAGCCAGCCAATGTGCTCTACAAGGTCTAACACACAGCCGACCACATGCCCGTGTGGTACACATGCCTAGCCACATAGCTGTGTGACATTGAGCAGTTCCAAAAAAAACCTCTATTTTCAGGTCTTTTCAAGTTCTAGCTAAGTTTTTGGGTTAGATTCATGTAGCTAATGATAGTTCTAATCAAGAACACAATAGCACACTCCGAAACCTACAAACAGTATCAAATTACATCGATTAACAAACACAACTTAACCCAAATTTTAACTTAAATACATCCCATTTTCCAAAATAAAATAGTCCCTAAAATCAGCATACGAGCACTTACTTTACAAAAAGACAACGTAAAAATAGTGACTACTCCACCGGAGGATCTTGAATTCCTCACCCTCTGCCTAATCAAAGACCACAAGAATGCTTAACACAACGAAAAATGAGAATAAACACAAACAACTCATCTTGCTCAAAGAATGAGTTAAACCTTGCAATCAAACAATAAATCGACATTACTTACCTTTACTTGGATTTACGTGTAACATCCTGATTTTCGGATTTATTCGCGATTTTCAATATTTTGTAAAGATTTTAAAATATTGTATTTGGATGTGAAATTAATATTTTTGAGTAGGTAAATGGGCTTATAGAAGGCCCGTGTGTTGGCCAAAACCCGGTTGGATTTTTGAATTTTCGACTTAAAAAGGGTGGGGGGTTCTGGCTAAGTGGCCCTTAAGTGGAGTGATGGGTAAATTGCATCACAAATGAGCCTCTGGTAAAGTGGCAAGGGTGATGCCACAAGGCTCCTAGAAAAGTGGCGTGTGGAGCATTGGGGAAGGCATGGGATCGATTCCCAATGTTGACAATAAGATGCATTTATTTTTAAGTGCTGGAGGGGTAAGTGTTGGAGTCCAGGTGGATCCTGCTAGAGGAGAGTTTGAATCAGTCTAAACGCTTGGATTAAGGAGTGATAAGGGGAGAGATTTAAGGGATTAGGAGAGAGGTTAGGAGTTGGCCGAATTTTGGGAATTGAAGGGGGAAAAATCGGCAGAGGGTTATGAGGTTAATATTTCGGCACCTAGGGCTTTGTGAGGTGTCGTTTTCTTCTGCTCAAGCACCACAAGGGTTTTTCTTTTCTCTCTTTTTCCTCTCTAGACGAAACTTTCACCTATCCTGTTCTTCTTTCTCTACTTCCTTCTCCAAAGCCGTCCATCAAACCTGCTATTCATCAGCACCTTTGCCGAAGTCGCAAAAGCCGAAATCCTGTGATCACTGCTTGTGCCGATTTCTTCAAAGCCAGGTCCTTCTATGTTCTTTTGTTTTTATTAATCTACGATTATCTTTTCTTAATCCTAGATACCTGACGGCAATTCTACTTCAAGGTCGTAGCCTCATATCGTCATCTCCTTCACCACCCAAAAGCCGAAAGTACTATTGGTTTAGGGGCTTATAGCCGAAACTTCTTCAACCCCTGGATTCGGGTTTTAACATTGTTATAAGGATAAATCTACACCGGATTGCATGGAAATCAAGTAGGAGTAAGGGGTAAGTACTTATCATCTCAGATCTGTTCTTAATTTACGATGTTAGGAAAAGCCAAAGTCCCTAAAAATTAGGGAGGCTGTCGATTTGAGCATAAGGCTTTAAGGGTTTGTAACTGATGTTTTCTTTTGGTGATTAGAGTCTTCTTAAGCGTTGGATCAAAAGCGTGAATCATTGGAACAATCGGATTCGGAGCTAGCTATCGATTTTGGCAAAAATGTAAGGGTTCAAAGGCTTTTTAGGAACATGGGTCGACTTTGGTTGAGAAAGTTTTGGGTTTAGTGATTACGGTTTGTAAATAAGAACTGTGCTAATCAATTGTAGGACATCGAAAGGGATCTCAGTAGCAGTCGTCGCGAATCAGGTGTGTACCGAACTACCTTTCTTAGTTCAATTCGGCAAAAGCCGAAATGCCAAAATTCCGGCATTTCATGGGCTTGTGAGTATGCGAATGCTCTCAAGACGTAGAGTGATGGTTAGATCTAGCACCGCAAGGTGGTAAGTATGTTTGTGTGACGTCTTAATGTATTTCGGAAAAAGAGGGCCTCGATGGGCCAAAACTGGGCCCAATGGGCTTACGGACCAATATGGGTAAGAGATGGGCAAATTAGCCTGTTAGTTAGATGGTGGAACCAAACTTCATAAAACTATTGAAAATTACTGAAGTAGCTTGTGTAGTTGCTAAGTTACGAAAAGTACCCCTAAAGAGCAAAATTACTGATATACCCCTAGGGTTTAAATTGGCTAAGCTGCATGATTGATTAATACTGTATTGTACATGATATGCTTTATTAATATCTGTTGCATGGGATTGGGGTATTGATGGAGGAAGTATTGAAAGTGGTTCATCCACGTACTGGAGGCTTTGCCTCAACTTACTGATATTTTAGCAGCGTTGCTGCAACTGTGGAGTGTAGGGCTGGGTAGGTTGAGATATTCCCCACATGGAGTGTAGGGCTGGTACGGGGCAGTGTAGCGGTTGGTGGGTTGAGTAGTCTCCCCAGATGGGTTTGCATGCATTACTACTATTGTTACCTATGTTACTGAACTGGGCCTATGGGCCACACTGTTATGTAAAAAGGGGCTAAGGCCTTGCTACTGTATTTTGAAAAGGGCTTCGGTCCACTGTGTATTGTTATCTGAATGGGGCTTAGGCCCAACGGGCTCGAGCTGATTTGGGCTTTGGATGGGTTTCTGTATACACTGAGTTTTCCCAAACACACCCCTTTTTCCTCCATCCTTGCAGGTGAGCCCTAGTTGGTGGACTTGGAGCTGGGCGGGATTCAGAGTGGCCACACGTTTTCTGTAAACTCGTTTTCTTCCGGTGAACTAGATTTTCCATATTTTTCGTTTATGGTTTTGGGTTTTTTTTGTAATAAGGCCACTAATTATTTTTATGGTTTGGGTTGTTTCTTTATTATTTAATTCTATTATGATAAAACTGATCTATGATAACTAACGAAATAGATTAGCTCTAGGACGCGTTTTCAAAAACATTAAGTGATTTCAAAATAACACGAATACGAGTAAGACTTCCGCTTAGCAAACATTTTCAACCTTAATCATTTTCTTAATATGGACCTAACCAAACGGTTTTCTCAAAATTATACGAGATGTTAGAGTGTGGCAATGGCGGTGTGCATGTCTAGGATTGGATCTGAAGGGAGCTTGGTACTTATGCAGTCCGACGGACTCACCTCCTCTTCTTCCTGGTTTCCTACCTGGTGCACAGCTTCCATTCACTTTAACCTACTTTTAAAAGTGTCTTTTACAACACCAACTAAGTTTTCCAACTAAGTAATACGGAATGTTTTGAACGCTTTGATGTGGCGCATCAGATCCGGTCATAACATCTAGGCCGGGTTTGGGGTGTTATATTTCTATTACAAAAGAAGAATCAAGAGGTAATCCACAATATCTCAATGGCATCAAGTAGGGAACAAACAAAATAAAGAAATATGGAAAGGAGAAAAAATTTATGACAAAAGAGGGGGAGAAACACTGGTGGCAGAGCAAAAGTTGAAGTGTAATTCCCCAAATTTGGGCCTAGAAATATTACGTCTTGAGCGTTGGAGTAGTTGGAAAGCTGCCCATAAATATTTAATTGCGCAAGGAAGTGACACAATTGAGTGTTTGGCTTAGTGGTTGTGTTCTTTGGAAGTGTCTGGGAAGCCATGGGTTCAAGCCTTGACTTCCATAAAATTTTGCTTTTTGAGGATAAAACCCCTATCTTTGGCCAGTAGGGTTATAAGTTTATTTTGGTAAAGTATGACATAAAAAGCCTGCTGGTCTAGTGGATAGTGACGTCTGAAGTGTGCTGGTGGTCTGAGGTTCGAATCCTTGCTTGTGCAAATAGAGATTATTTTTACTGTTGGCTATGGGAGGTAGTAGAGTTTGACTGAAATACTACAGAGTGGAGCAGAGTTTGAATTGGTCATGAGGAGGGAGTTGAGGAGAGATATGAGAAGTGAATTAAGGGAAGGAAAAAGTGAGATTTGAAGAGAAGTGGTATTGTGCCAAAATTGGTTAGGAGGTACACAAAATTTCGACTAAGTTAACTTTTCCCTCAAAAATTTTCTGTTTTGGGAAATTCTATTTCCTTTTTGCGGTTTGGGATTTTATTCTGGGGGTGTCAATTTTGTGCTAGAAACTTTGCTGTTTCTCTTTTTCTCTTTTGTTGTTGAGATCGAACGTTGTTGACCACTCAGGTATTTTGCATTTCATGAATGTTTTGGGTTGCTCTTCCTTATAGAGCCTAGGTTTGATCGACTTCTCTTCTTCCCTATACTGGTAGCAAATCGTTTCCTCTCGTGTTCATCTTTTTACCCTTAACTGAATGCCATTCTTTTTCCCCCCTCATTCGATTTTCTTCAATCACCATTTCTTGCGTTGATGCTTTTGGCTGAATACTCCCATCTCTGTTTCTTAGACCCCCCGACTATTGCTAACTGACTGTTTTCTTCCCTTTTGTTCACTTGCCGAATACCTCATTCTTCTCCTCTCCTTTGGTCATTCTTCCATCTTAATACTTTAACCATTACTGCATATACCTCTCCCCACTCTTGATTCTGCTTTTGCAAGTGTTCTTTGATATTGGGGGCACCTCTATCATTCAATCTGTAGTCTCGACTTGTGTGGGTAAGAGTCGATTGTTCTTCCCTCCTAAGACTGGACTCTGCATTCTCGGTAAGCGACTGCTCGTCTTGTTCAATTGTTATTTGATTGATGATTGATAATTGTTGGTATGTAATCACACTACCTCTAATCGTAAAACAATAAAAGACGAAATAACAAATTGTTGACTCTACACGAACATGCACTCGCTCGTGTGGTATCCCGAACACGTAAATCGTGGGTATTAGAACATAGAGGCTGCCATGAGTGATTTCATGATCTTAGGCCGTTTTAGGCTACGCTAGGCCGAAA
>NC_053435.1:27875647-27920517 GCF_007990345.1 Gossypium hirsutum | reverse complement strand
CATTACATCAACCAAACAATTGAATTGCATTACGCCTCTATCCATTACGCCTCTATCCATTACAGCGAACCAAACGTGAATCAACAAGAGAAGAATAAGTTACGATCATGAGTTAACTAAGTAAAACTAGCAAGAGAACGAGAATGAGATTAAATAAAGAGAAACTAGAGATCTTGACATGATAATTATTGTGTAAATTGTATTTATTGCTAGTAAACTTACTACTTATGCTTACTCGTTTTTATTTCCTTATGTATGTAAAGCTACTTTCGAACTTAAAGACATTGAGACGTCACACTACACAAAACAACTCGTATTAGATGAACCATGTTTGGTTATGCATTAAGGACTTTTATTTGAATGTTTGTTTATGATTTTGCTAAAGAAGATATATTATTTATGATGATGGTTGTAAAAATGCTAAGTAGAATTTATTGTTACAAATGTTTAGTATAAAATCATGCATAGAAATCATGAAGAGTACAAAATAAAGAAACAATTCAAGCACAACAGTGACGTACTTGAAAATACCTAGTTAGTTAAAATGAATTAAGAGGGATGATATATTAGAATAAAGCTTATTGAGTCTAATTCATTGAAAATAAGGTGTAGAAAAATGATTTTATATTTAAGATATGTGAATTTTAGTGAGCAGGTCAGAACTATTTTTGGATTCCTCTATTCTAAGTTTAGAAAATCATTTGAAATTGTACAAAAAATTTATGAGTTTATTTTATATTAGATTCCTTATTGAGTCTATGTTCTTTATAAACAAGTGAGAACACCATATGAAAATCCTACAATGAGAAAGCTTTTTAGTGACAAGAGGTCAGGAAGTCGAGTGTTGAAACAGGGAGACTTTAACTAATAAACTGTACTGATTGTCTGAACCAAAAATTCTAAAAAATTTATGGTAAGAATATAATGAGTCTAGTTTTAGGGAAAATTACGGATTTTAAATTTTGAATTTCTTAGCTCGAGTTATAATAAATTAGTAATTGCTGTGCCGGTGGACAGCTTTCTTTGAATAGTGAAATTATTTCAAAAGTAAAATTTATGCCCGGAATTTTTAGTTAATAAAGTAATGCCTTGAGCTCAACTCCAACAACGTCTCTGGTAAGGGGTTCATTTTGTTGGTATCACAGCAGGTTAGTCGGTTCTCGGAATACTCAGTATGAATAGAGTCTACCTATACATGCCATACTTATTTTTGATAGTGTGACGACTCCTAACGATTTTAAAATGTTGTCTTTATAGTTATGATCCTGAACGAGTTGGCACTGATGAAGTAGAGAGTAATGCCTGTTCCTAGAAGGGACGGTCCACCAGATGTTAATGTAGTGAAAGGCCCATACCAGTTAGTCAGGGAGGAGGAGCTAGAGAAGCCTTCTTCCAAGCTATGAAGATTGGTTTGCCGAGTTCGTCTACGAATTTGGCTGTGAGAAATCCACCCCCTCATGATTCTCAGTTCCCCATGTAGCTTCCCCAGCTGCAGGTATAGTTATCAGAGAGAGACCTCCAGTTGATAAGATCCGGAAACAATGGGCTGAAGAGTTTCGAGCTACTAAAGATGATGATGCCGAGAAAGCTGAATTTGGCTCGAAATACTATCCAAGTTTTTGAAGAATTATCTTGTACACCTGAAGAATGTATGAAGTGTGTTGTTTCACTTCTCTGAGATTCAGCTTATCACTGGTGGAAAACTCTCGTGTCAGTGGAAACCGAGTGAGAGGGTTACCTGGGATTTATTTCAAGAGGAGTTCCCTAAGAAGTACATCAGCCAGATTTATAGATCAGAAAAGAAGGAGTTTCTTGAGCTAAAACAAGGTAAGATGATCGTGACTGAATATGAACGCGAATTTTTCAGACTTAGTAAATATGCTCGGGAATTTGTGTCCACCGAAACTAACATGTGCAAGAGATTTGAAGATGGGCTTAATGATGACATCCGACTATCAGTGGGTGTATGGAAATCAGAGAGTTTGTTGTTCTGGTGGAAAGAGCCTGTAAAGTAGAAGATTTGTTAAAAGAAAAAGAGAAGGCCAAAGCTGAAGTGAAGCGCAAGATACAAAAAATAGGCAAATGAATAAATCATTTCAGTCTACGTCTAAGAGCCTAGAGAGCTCTCTAGTGGATCAAATTTTCCAGCCAGATATTCTAGCCGAAGCAGAAGCAGAAGATTGAGGGTTCTAGAGCTCAAACCACTACAGTTGCAAGTACGGAAGTACTCCATCTTATAGCCAGAATGTCCTCAATGTGGTAGACTATCCCAGAGAGTGAGAGCAAGTAAATTTGATGTGGGTGCACCAGATCACTTTATTCAGGATTGTCCTGAAAAGCTAAGAGAGAAATTATACCCAGTGGAGATCAGGAAATGTTCTACTAGAGGTAGACCATAGAGAACCCAGGAGTTGGAGCGAATACAGTGGAGACTTTAACTAATAAACTGTACCAATTGGCTAAACCAAAAATTCTGAAAAATTTATGGTAAGTAGACATATGAGTCTAGTTTCAGGGAAAATTTACGGATTTAAATTTCAAATTTCACAGCTCGAGTTATAACTAAATTAGTAACTACTGCGTAGGTGGACAGCTTTGTTGTGAATAGTGAAATTAATTTCAAAAGTAAAATTTTATGTCTCAAATTTTTAAGTTAAGTAAAGTAATGCCTCGAGCTCGACTCTGGCAACGGTCTCGGGTAAGGGGTGTTACAGGCGCAAAGGAGAAGGAACTGGTCGTGTGGGAAGAAGAAGGCTGACGAAGGGGCTGTGCGGGCCAGTTAAGGGTGTTAGAGGTGGTTAGGTTCGTGGGTGCGGCGTGCGGCTCGCTTGGTGAGAGGAACGGCAAGGTGAAGGGGCTGTGGGTGGTAGATGGGGTCGTGGTGCAGGGTTGGTCGATAAGGAGGGAGAGGGTCGGCGAGGGGTGGGGTAAGCAATGGGTGTTGACAAGGTGAGGAAGGTAAAAGGAAGTGAGAAAGAGGGAGAGAGCAGGGGGTGGTGGTCTAGCGACGGAGTGATGGTCGATCTGGTGAGGAGAGGGTCGCGCGGCGGTGGCTAGAGTTGAAAGGGGGTTGGTCAGCAACGACTAGGGTTAAGGGTGAAAGTTTGGGGAATATGAAAGTGAAACAAAAAATTTAGGGTTTGGGGTTAAAAGGGGGACACAGTTGTGTAAGGGCCTATGTGGGCCCACGGCCGTGTTTCTAAGCCCGTGGACCTTAAAAAATAAGCCCAATCTTCAGATGACCCTAAACATGCCCGTGTGTTAGCCGTGTATGCCACACAGCCGTGTCATACGGCTGGTGTGATCTCCTTCATTTCTCCCACGCTTATGTGCGAGCCCACACGCCCATGTGCTCGATCGTGTCTTGCACACTACCGTGTCTCTTGCCCGTGTAACTCTCTGACTTGAATTAAAATTGAAATATTAGCTCCAGGGTTCACACGGTCGTGTGGGCTATTTAGGCCGTGTAACCTTCGAATTTTTTTAAAATTAAGTCCTAGGATCAACATAGCCAAAGACACGCCTATGTGTCTAGGACGTGTGGGTCACATGGCCTTGTCGCCAGGCTGTGTAACTCACTATCGAATCCCTTATAGTGCACACTGCCTGGGACATGCTAGTGTGCCTAAGCCGTGTGGGTCAAAAACATTTTTATATTTTAAAAATTAATTAGTTTAAAAATAAATAAAATAAAATTAAAAGAATTAGCAGAGTAACACTCGGGTTGCCTCTCGAGAGCGCTTATTAAAGTCTAAGCTTCACTTACCTTATACACGTGCGGTCACGGTGGTTCATGGAGCCAGAGCTCCTCTTTCTCGCTATCAATTCTATGATCAAAGTAAGGTTTGAGTCGAGTACTATTTACCTTAAATGTGCCAAATTCAGAATGAGTTACCTCGACTGTACCGTTTGGGAAGACATTTAATACCATAAAAGGATTTGATCTATTGCATCAAGCTCCAAAGTGGCAATTCGAGGATCCGTTTTATCTAGCAGTATCATGTCCCCAACCTTAAATTGGTTTGTTCTATCCATATGCTCATCATGGCGTCGCTTTGTCTCTTCATCGTGCTTTTTCTGTTTCTTCTTGACATGTGTCTGCCATTCATCCAGTTCATCAATGTGTAATATTTGTTCTTCATGAGTCATTTTGTTTCTGTTGCATGGACTGAAACTTGGCTCCATTATGTTTTTCCGAGGGGTTTCCTACAAAGAAGGTTGAACCACATGGTTACTCATATTAACAGAACTTGTAAATATCTCAATCACTAGATGTCTTAACAGAATCACGAGCTTGGAGAGTATATTTCGTCACCTACACGAAGTACTAATTCACTCGTGCTAAAAAGGGCCAAGCTAGAATCAAAGGTATGTCACTATCCTCATCCATGTCTAAAATAACAAAATCAACTGGGAATAGGAATTTATCAATTTTTACAAGAACATCTTCGATAATACCCCTAGGAAATCTAATGGTTCTATCTGTTAATTGAATACTCATCCTAGTTTGTTTGGGTTTCCCAAGACCTAATTGCTTAAAAATTTTATAGGGCATGACATTAATGCTAGCATTAATCGGCCAAAGCATTATTAATATTCAAACTACCAATTAAATAAGGCATAGTAAAACTCACTGGACCTTTCAATTTGTTGCGTATTTTATTTTTTAGTATGGCTGAGCAAACTGCATTTAGCTCCATAGTCGACGAATCATCTAACTTCCTTTGTTCGCCAAAAGCTCCTTTAAAAATTTAACGAAATTGGGCATCTGCGAAAGAGCTTCAACAAACGCTAAGTTAATATGTATTTTTTCAGAAGTTTAAGAAATTTACCAAATTGTTCGTTCATGTGGTTTATTTTTGTTTCGTTATGATATAGAACTCGAGGTTTACATTCCTTAACAACTGGCTTTTGCTCATTCTAGCTTCCTCAACCTTACCTTCATTTACCACAATTTCTTACCTTAGTTCTTATTCAAATTCAACTAACCCTTCTTCATCTCACACAGTAATTGCATGAAGTTGCTCCTTTGGGTTAGTTTCGGTATTGCTAGGCAAATTTCCTTATGGTCATTCTAAAATTAACTTAGCAAGTTGACTGATTTGGTTCTCGAGCCCTTGAATCGATGCTTGATGATTTTTAAGTGTTGCTTCAACATTTTGAAAGCAGGTTTCTGACACCAGATAAACTTCGTCAACATCTCCTCAAGATTCGGCTTCTTCTCTTGCTAGTAAGGTTGTTGTTGGAAGCCTGAAGGGAGTTGTGCTTATTGAATTCCTTAACTACCCTAAGAGAAATTAGGATGGTTCCTCCAACCTGCATTAAGTGGTTACTATAAGGGTTATTTTGAGCCTAGAATTATTACTCATAGAATTGATTTGTTCGTTTTGTGTTAGGACCATATGGTAAACATTCTGGATTTTTCATTCCTCCTCCATTCGTATCGCATTGCATCATCGGATGTACCTGCGTAGAAACATATAAACCATCAATTTTCTTATTTAATTGTTCTACCTGATTTGATAACATGGTGACTGCATCTAAATTAAAGACACTGGCTGCTTTCATCGGCTTCGTCCTCATGACTTCCTATTGATAATTATTCAGTGTCATCTCTTCTATAAATTCATAAGCCACTTCGGGTGTTTTATTGTTAAGTGTTCCACCAGTTGCGGCATCGATCAACTGCCTAGTTAAGGGATTCAAACCATTGTAGAAGGTTTGAACCTATAGCCATAGAGGTAACCCATGCTAAGGGCACCTTCTCAATAAATCATTGTATCTCTCCCATGCAACATATAAGGTTTCTAAGTTGATCTGAACAAAGGAAGAGATATCATTCCTCAACTTGGCTGTCTTAGCCGGTGGGAAGTACTTCAGAAGGAATTTCTCGATCATTTGATCTCATGTAGTGATAGAACCTCGTGGTAAAGAATTCAACCGCTGTTTAGCTTTGTTCCTCAATGAGGAAGGGAATAATCGTAGGCGAATGGCGTCGTCAGAAACGCCATTAATCTTAAAAGTATCGCAGATTTTCAGGAAACTGGCCAAATGAGTATTTGGATCTTCGTCTTGAAAACCATCAAACTAAACAAACTGTTGAATCATCTAAATAGTGTTTGGCTTCAGTTTGAAACTATTTGCAACAATAGTGGGTCACACAATACTTGATTCAGCCACAGTTAAAGTGGGCTTGACATAATCGTACATAGTACGAGGAATAGGATCTGGATTTGTAAGATTTGCAGAAACTGCAGGAGGTAGCTGATTATTCTGATTATCACCCATCTCCTTAGTAATAATAATATCCTCTTGCTCGTCTACTAAATTTTGTGGACTTTACTTTGCTTCTCTACAGTTTCTGCGAGCTATACTTTCAATTTCACTATCAAATAACAATGGTCTCGACGGGTTTCTCCTAGTCATAAACTAAAGGAACCTACCAGAAGCAAATAAAAGAAAAAAAATTAGAACGTAATAATTAAACTAAAAATAAAATAAAAATTATAATAAAAATAAAAGCTAAATTAATAAAACTTAAGTGTTCCTAATATTTTACTCATCGGCAATGGTGTCAAAAAACTTGATGGTCACTAAACTAACTATAAATACGACTAAAGAAATCGCACCTATCGAACAATAGTATAGTTATGGTGAGTAGGAAATATCGTATCTATGAGGATTAAAAGTACTAGTAATTACCGTTTTTCTATTATTTAGCTGACAAATTGAAGTGATTGTTTTTAATCTAAATTTACTAATCTAATTTAACTAAGAACGCAACAGAGAATGAAATAGGAAAATAATTGAGGATAACCACTGAGAAAGACAATATCTAAGAAAGAATCCACCTAGACTTCACCTATTATTACGAATCTGAATTAAACGATTTATTCACTTTTTTCTTGATCCGTAGAAATCTCTAAATTATGTTAATATCTCTTTCGAGAGTAAGAACAACTGACTCTAGGTTGATTAATTGAAATCTCTTTCTAATTAAAAACCCTATTGTCACATTCACTCGATCTATGGATTCTCCTATTAGATTTGACTCTAATCCGGTAGATTTATGTCGTCTTATTTCTAGGATTCCATGCAACTCCACTCAATTATGATAAATCTACTCTTAAACAGGGGCTTTTTCTCCACTGAAATAAGCACATTAAACATTAATTAATATCTCGAAAATATTAAAACAATAAATAACCATACATAATTGAGAACAAGAATCAAATATTTATCATATAAATCAGAAATTAAATAATAATATTCATCATAGGATTCATCCGCCCTAGGTATCTAGGGAATTTAGTTCATAATTCTGAATAGAAACATCTCAAAGTTAGGATAACCACAAGACATAATAAAACTCATAAAACTTCAAAAGAAATTAAACGGAGATCTTCGATCTTAAGGGAGATCCTCTTCCGAGTTTATTCTGATGGCATTCTTCGAGTGTTTCTTTGATCTTCTTTGATCGCCCCCTTAGGTCTTCTTCTAATTGGTATTTATAGACTTTAGAATGATCAGGAAACCTAAAAATTGGGTTTTTCTGCATATTTGGGAAACAAGGTGCAAAATCAACACGGGCTGGCACATGAGTGTGTGGCCAACACGTGTGGCTCACAGAGGCGTGTGGCTAGCCCTTGTGAAAATACCCAGGCCGTGTGGATCCTGAAAATAGCTCTTTTTGTCTGATTTTGGATCATTTTTTCTTTCATTTGCTCCTAAATGCTCTCTTAAGTATAGAAACATGAATTTGAAGGATTAAGATCATCAAATTCACTAATGTGCATAATTAATCATCCAAAAATGTATTAAGAATGGGATTAAAATATGTTACTTTTATAGTTTATCAATGTCATCATGGAGAAAGCACAAAAGGTTGTCGTTGACCCTGATGTAAAGGTGTAGGTGGATGGTAGCGATCGTAAGAGGCTAAGACTGAAGGGAGCTCTTGAAGTACCGATGAGAGTAGTGGTAGTAGGCTGGTCCACTGTAAACGAGGCAAGAAACAGTCAATTCTAATAGGGAGCTCACTCTGCTCATCCTTCCATCTCAACTTGAGACTCAAACTAAGTCCACTACTTCAAGTTTCTCCCATTAAACAGAGTCTGCCTGATGAGTCTGCTCCCCAAAATGCCCCTTCTGCACCACCACCTCTCCCTACTGGATCCAGGCAACCTCTTACTTCTTCTGGTGGGACATCAAGTTTGCTCTTATTGAGGGACCATTTTTTGTAGGTTAGCCTCCCTTCTCCCCAACAGAAATTAGCCAACGCTGGGAGAGGGACTTTCCCCAAGAACTGAAAAAATATACTCTCCCCTCTTTCTCCAAAGCTCTTCCTTCGTGATTGATGTCATGAAAGTGAAACTAAATAGGATCAATTGGAATGACCCTAGCACAGGAGGTTGCAGCCCGCCAAGCTCAAGAGTTCACCAAGTCCGACTCCAACTAGGAGTCTAAATACAACTCCTCTAAAATGGAGTTTGAGCGTAGCATCACTTGGTAGACTTAGGAGGAACTAGAAGGAAAAAATGAAGCCAAGTAAAGACTATGGTGGGGATCACGGATTATCTTCTCAAGATAAGGTCCAATTACATCCATCATGCCCAAGTTTTCTTGGGCCCCTTAAATGTGAGCCAAGTGGATTTTAGTTGTCTGCGCCAATACATCTACGAGAATCTAGGCTTTAATGAGATGAACCCTTCTGGTGCTAAGTGTGAAGAGTTTAAGAAGAAATAGAAATATTCTTACGGTTTCTTCTTCCCACCCAATCCTAAGCTCACCATTCTTGCTCCTATAAAGGAAACTATTGATGAGGGGGAGAAAACGCAGAAGAAACGGTTAATCTGCCTACTAGGGATGATGCCTACTTCTCTCTTTATTTGTAATAATTTTCCACAACAATGAAAACTCCCATATTTTTCCTTCCTTCTATTTTTCTAAATTATATATGACGTCTATTTGGTTATGATTCGCCAATTTTGCACTTATTCTTAGTGCACTTTCTATTTTATAATAACTCTTGAAGGACTAAGAAAGATTTAAGGTAACATGTATATGGTGGCTATCCTATAACTTCTTACGTCCAAAGAATCAGCTAAACCGAAGCTCTAATACCATTCAATTCGTAACACCTTCTACCTGACCCATTTGCCAAGTCCGGGTATTAGATACTACACTAAGCGAATGACTTCACAAAAAATTTATTCTAGTTTAATTACATACTCAAATAATTTGTATTAAACTACAAATAAAACTTTAAGGCTTCGTTTCCATCAATCGATTGCAATTTTTGGATAAAGACTCAATAACATAAAATGACAACTTAACCATAAGGCAGAGCCTCTACAAGTTCCCCTCTATATACATGTATGGCTACCACACTTCACCTAACACCGAGCGAAGTCTGGCTTGGCCCCTCTCGATTTTTGAATCTTTAAATAACTTACATTCAAGCATAAATATTGTAAGTTTGAGAGAACTTAGTGAGATCCTCGTGTAAATTTTAAGAAAAATGTAAGACATCCAGCTCAAAATTAATCTTTCTGATAACCGCATTCATTATTTCTAGCAGGCAACGCTTGGTGACTACCCAAGAAATTTATATATCTATGGTCTTTACCATATTTAAATGTTCTAGTTGTCTTGGTGTACTAGAGCTCACAAAACAACACCTTAGCCTTACTTTGTCGATCTATTTCTCAAGTAGGCTTCTTAGGACATGTAGTTCCTACCTTTGGTAGATCAAAAAGATCTGGGCCATTATTTCTTGTTATATTTGACCTCTACTTTTCACTATCCTCTAACGGACATTACTGGTCATTCAGCATTGGGAATGCATTTCCTCTCATGAAGACCCTGATCAACCTACTCAACCCTTCAGCTGACCTTTTTGTATATTTACAGTATATGACTGTGTCCTACTACAAAAAAATCCATGCCTGCTTAAATCGTGTGAAATCTATAGCCTCCCTAGCGGACTAGTATTTGCATATACTATGAATACCTTCATACCTAAAAAGCTTTTTTTTTCTATTCACTTTGTCTGAGTTTGACATATAACTTTGGCATTACTTATTATTCTGGTGGTCTATATTCCTTCGACACACCAAATTCATTTCTTCTTGTGACTTGTCGCTCCAGCCACGCCGTAGACTCTATTTTTACCCTTGACATTCTTCACGAACCTTAGACTTTCTAGTCATGACCACCATGTTTTATGTCCTAACGAAATTTTCGTGTTTTCTATCCTGATAAACTACCCCATGTTTACTATCCCAATGAACTACCATGTGTTTATTGACCCGACGAACTACCCCGTGTTTACTATCCCAGCAGACTATCCTGTATTTACTATCCTAACGAACTATCACGTGTTTACTGTCCCGGTGAACTATCATTGATTGTCATAACTAAGCTATGGTCTTACACCTTAAAGCTCTTGGAGGTGTCGCCCCGAAGGATTTGTCACAGTGTTTCCTCATAGAGCCTACTGACCACCATTGTGGTGATGCTCTATGGAACCTAAATATCGTCGTCATGGTGTCATCCCAAAAGATGTGTTTCACATATCACCTTAATACTCGAACACCAAAGTGTCCCACCTGCAAGGACCAAAGCTTCGCACACCGCAGTTTGCTCCCAGTAGTCTCGAATGGCGGAATCTTAACAAAATTCCAATTTTTCTATTCCTCTATCTGTTTCTCCATTACATCATTCCTAACATTGATACTCAAACACCACAGTGTCCCCTCCGCAAGGCTCTAAGCTTCGCGCATCACGGTTTGCACTTAGCAACACCGTATGGCAGCATCGAATAGAAATTCCCACTTTTTTTCCCAATCCTAACTTCTTCTATCATGTGTATGGTTCCCTATCATACCATGTATACAAAATTATAATATCTCATTTTTTAGTGGTGTCAACAATAGTTGTTTTGGGACCACAATTTCGATATGTGAGGTCGTGTTTTGTTGTTTAATTAATATTTATGGAGTTACATTAGAGTCATATCAGTTTTGGTGAAGAAATTTTAAAGTTAAGTTAGTTAATTAATTAAAAAAGACTAAATTGTAAAGGTTGCAAAAATTAGTTTTATTAGCAATAGGTATTAAATAGTTATGGAAATGGAACCTTATAGACCTAAATAGTAAATATGACATGTGTTTATATATAGTGGACGATTAATGAGTTTTGGGAGTGTCAATTGAGTGTTTATTTAATAGCAAAATGGTAAATAGCTAAGTTAGGTGAAAATTAAATAAAACAATTAGGCTATCATCTTTTTCCTTAGTGTTTTCCAAAATTGGAGAAAGAAAGAAGCCATGGATATTAACTTGAGCATTTGGTCAAGTTGAGGGTTGCATGTAAGTCCATTTTAAGCTTGTTTCTTGTATTTTTATGTTTTTAAGATCATTGCAACTAGGTCCAGCTAACCCGTACCTTCGTTTTTAAAACTTTTAAAAATTTTGAATTTCACCATTGATGAATTCTTGATGTTAAAATATGAGTTGGAGTTGTTGGTTGTTGGTTTTTAATTATGATTATTTATGAAGTGGTTTTTGCTAGTTTTTTAGTTAAAGATTAGTTTTATAAAATGTTAAAATTTGCATAGTATTCTTGTGAATCTTGAATATTTGTGGGTTGTACTAATATGGGAATAAATTTGGCTAGTATGGGTATTTAGAAAATTTTGCTAAATTTGGAGACTTTAAGTTTATGGACTAAATTGTAAAAGATGTAAATCTTTAGGGAAAATGTGTAAATAATGAAAATTTAAAGGTCATACGTGTTGAATTGATTGTGAAATGTCTGTGATATTAATATATTGTATTTAATTATTATTTAGATCAAGAACCGAACCAAAAAGACAATAATTGTGGAAAGGGAAAATTGTGGACCAGTCCCTTCGTGTTAACCAGAACTAGATCGTAGGTAAGTTCATGGTGACTTATTATATAAAACAAAATGCTTGTGAATATACAATTTTTTCTAGTTAGTCATTGAATGTATGAGAAATTTCATTAGTTATTTATATGAAATTGAAATGAAATGATAGTAGTTTGGTTTGGAGTTGTATATTTATATATATAAGAATGTATTAAGGATATAATACGTGTACGGAAATGATGAAGTGCCTCTGTATGATGAGAATGTATTAAAGTAATTGATTTATGTGTATTGCCCGATTGAACATAGTAATCACGTAGGATACAATTGGCATGCCAATAGGGTTAGTATGTGCGCTTGTACAGGATTTGCACTTCGATGCCTCTGTATACACTTCAGTGCCCCTGTTATGCATCTATGATGCCTATGGTGTGGTGTAGTTACCCGTGTATCTAAGTCGAGTTACTTAGTTCATCGGGCTAAATGTTAATGGAAAGTATGGTTGATTTGTGGTTCTGAATGTTAATGCATATCCAAGATATTAGAAAGCATCAAGTGTTCAATGAATTACTTGTTTGCATATATATGACCACATTTATATTGATGAAAAGATGTTATGGAATTGTTGAGTTTTTTTAAAAGAGAATTATCATGACTTATGCTATTATGTGAACAAGAACTAATGTGAATTACAAATGTGTATTTGGTTATCAGGAATTGCAAATTTATCTCTTTATACTTTGAAATCAATTAAGGTAAGTTGATTTTGATGATTTAAGTTATGAACTTACTAAGCTTCCTAACCTTACCTGTTAAACTCATATTCTTTTGTAGTTGTCAAAGTTGTGGATTGACTAGACGGATTAATAGAAGGCTTACACTATCTAACCATTGTGGCAGCTTTGCTTTTTATTTGGAATGTGGCATGTATATAGGATGTGGTTATGTGAATGTTTAAACATGTCTTGCTTTAAGTTGCAAAAGTTTGTATATGGATAGTTGATAGGTGTTTTACAAGTTTAGTTCTTTTGGGAAGTGTTTGATATATATATCATATTGTATTAGTTAGATGTATGGTATGAAGTGGAAAAGGTAATATATGTATATAGGCTTTATGTTGTTAAAATGTCAAATGTTTTGATGCAAGGTTATATTTAGTTGGAAGGTTAGTTTTGGATGTTTATTTAAGATGGTTTGTGGTTAGATGAACCTTTAAGGTTAAGATATGATATTAGTGCTTTGGTATGGTAAGCTTTTATGCATACTTTTATTTGGTTATTTGGTCATTTGGTTGATGATTGTATTATGAATAGGTGGCTAATGTTAAATGTTTTTAATAGCTTAGTTATTTGAATGAATACTCTTGATTGTGGTGCCTTTAAATGGCATATTGGTTAGTTATTTAGGTGTTTGAATAGATAAAATTATTGAATTTTGTGGTTAGGTAACTTTTTGGTATGAATTGAATTTGCTAAAATGATATTTTTACCATTATTGGGAAAAGTATTGGTACTTTGGCATTTGGTATTGTTACTTGACCAAATGAACAATATTTTAACAAAACAGAATGCCAAAGTGGTATTGATTTTCAATTGAGTATTGATACTTTTTCATAAAATATCAATACCACCAACTAATTATCGATACAATTGTTTCGCAAAGAAAATTGAATTGAATTTGGTATCAATTTTTCTGAAAGGTATCGATTGGGTATCGTTACTAATTGCGAAACTTTCATTTTGGTTTTAAAACTTAATGTTTTCCACACTATCAACTATCTCATACACACGTGTACATATAACCCTATTGGCACGCCAATTGTATCCTAGCATTTTACTAAGTTCACATGGGCATCAACCATTCATATATGATAATCTCATTTCATTTCATCATCAAGTCATATATATATTCAATATCATATAGCATAATTCATATCACGTATCATATATCAATACTATCACTCTTTTATACTATATTTAGTTCAATCCAAATTCTCATTATTCAATATCATTCAATATTGTCAACCAAATCAATTCATATAACTTATTATTATCAAATTCATATCATCACATATTCCACTCCATTATTCAATACCATTTCTATAGTCAATTCATAATATAAGGCATTTATCAATTTATGTAACATCCCGAACCCGAGACCGTCACCGGAGTCGAACACGAGGTGTTAACAGACTTTAAAAAAAATTTCCCAGACACTGTCAATCTGCGTACTAGTCGCTTTAAAAAATCATATCTTGAGTTCAGAAACTCGGAATCCAGTTCTGTAAATTTTCCCTGAAACTAGGCTCATATTCCCATCTACACATTTTTTTTTAGAATTTTTGGTTGGGCCAATTAGTACAGTTTATTAGTCAAAGTATCCCATGTTACAGGGATCGACTACACTGACCTTTGCGCATTACGACTTGGATATCTCCCTGTACAAGGCTTCAATACTGATGCCGTTTGTTTCTATAGAAACTAGAATCAGAGAGGAATCTATACATATATGGCTTGACTCCTAATTGTCTCTGGTTAATTTGTAATGAATTTCCAAAGTCGGAACAGGAAATCCAGAAACCGTTCTGGCCCTGTCTCACAAGAACCTGAATATCTCTTAACATACTGTCCGTATGATTGTTTCGTTAATTTCCTATGAAAATAGATTCATCAAGGTTCGTTTACATAATTTATTCACTATTTAATTCCATTCCTACTATTTTTAGTGATTTTCCAAATCTACATCACTGCTGCTGTCAGCATCTGCCTTTAAGGTAGACTTTACCTATTTCATAGTTTCCATGATTCAACTAGCCCTTTTTGCATAAATAGCACAATTTATGATAGTGATTAACCATTCCCATGGCC
This sequence comes from Gossypium hirsutum, assembly GCF_007990345.1. Lineage (NCBI taxonomy): Eukaryota > Viridiplantae > Streptophyta > Magnoliopsida > Malvales > Malvaceae > Gossypium > Gossypium hirsutum. The sequence goes on along the minus strand of NC_053435.1, from coordinate 27,905,755 downwards.
AATCCTTGTCAAGCATATCCACACCTCTCAATAACCATATCCATACCAAATGATTATGACATTATACTCAAACATATATAAGCCATTTTCGCATGGCTATCCAAAATTATACAAGTCCAAAGGGTCCATGACCCACAACAAACGGGTAGTCCTATACATGCCATTTCGAAGTTCAACCAAAATTGTACCAAAAAGGGGGGCTTTGATAGTGTGGGCGACTTCGACTTCGAAATCCCGAGTCCGATAGCTGGAGAACCAAAATCTATAAAACAGAGGATCAAAGAAACGGAGTAAGCAATTTATGCTTAGTAAGTTTTGAGCAAGGAATTCCAGCACAGCAAAAGTATAGCATTCATATAGCTAAACGGATAATTTCATATGCACAAATTTTCGATATCATACTTGCTTCACATTACCAACCCTTATGTGCATACACAAAATCGATATCATACTTGCTTCACTAATGGGCTTCGTTCAGAATCATCGAAATGAGTTCCGAATTCCTTGGAACGCACAAACGACTTCTGAACCTCAAACAATCATCATCATCAATTTGAAACTCCGATTCCTTGTTCGGAACACACTCAGCCCGTTTTGCAACCAATTCATCATCAACTTTCTGGGCTTCACGAATTTGATGAATCAATAATGGTTTGGCTTTTAATTCAGCTACTAACACATTGTCGGGTAGAACAGACAAGTGCACATTCATCGCTCATAAAGCAAACAATAATTTCTGGCTTAAGGCGTCCGCAACCACATTAGCCTTTCCCGGGTGGTAATCAATGACAAGCTCGTAATCTTTCAACAACTCAAGCCAACGTCTTTGTCGCAGATTTAAGTCTCTTTGAGTCATCAAATATTTGAGACTTTTGTGATCCGAAAATACATGGCACTTTTCACCAAATAAGTAATGTCGCCATATTTTTAAAGCAAATACGATGGCAGCTAGTTCAAGTCATGGGTCGGATAATTTTTCTCATGTGGCTTTAATTGTCTCGACGCATAGGCCACCACTCGACCTTCTTGCATCAATACGCAACCCAACCCAAGTAGGGATGCGTCACTATAAATGACAAACTCTTTGTCTGATTCGGGTTGCACTAAAATTGGAGCTTCAGTCAAATAAGTTTTCAGTTGATCGAAACTTTTCTGACATTTCTCCGTCCATTCGAACTTAACATCCTTTTGAAGTAGCTTCGTCATTGGTGTGGCTATCATCGAGAAACCTTTTACAAATCGTCGGTAATAACCGGTGAGCCCCAGGAAGCTCCGAACTTCGGTAATATTTCTTGGAGGTTTCCAGTTAAGTATGGCTGAAATTTTGTTCGGGTCAACTCGAATACCCGATGCGGATACCACGTGACCCAAGAAGCTAACCTCTCTTAACCAGAACTCACACTTACTGAACTTAGCATATAACTGCTTATCCCGCAAAATTTGCAACACTAGTCTCAGGTGCTCAGCATGTTCGGTCTCATCTCTTGAATAGACCAAGATGTCATCAATGAACACAACTACGAACCGATCCAAATATGGTCTGAAGATCCGATTCATCAAATCCATAAATACCGCAGGGGCATTAGTGAGCCCAAACGGCATCACTAAGAATTCGTAGTGACCATATCTCGTTCTGAAGGCAGTTTTGGGTATGTCCGAATCTCGAATTCGCAACTGATAATAGTCCGATCTCAAATCTATTTTTGAGAACACTGAGGCTCCCTTCAGTTGGTCGAACAAATCATCGATACGCGGTAACGGATATTTGTTCTTTATCGTCACTTTATTCAGTTGACGATAGTCAATGCACAACCTCATGGTTCCGTCCTTCTTTTTCACGAACAATACTGGTGCACCCCAAGGTGAGAAACTGGGTCGAGCAAAACCTCTATCCGTCAATTCTTGCAACTGAGCTTTCAACTCTTTTAATGTTCCATACGATACGGAGCCATCGAAATCGGCGTAGTCCCAGGTACAAGCTCAATACCAAACTCTATCTCCCGAACAGGTGGTAAACCCGGTAATTCTTCAGGAAAAACATCGGGTATTCACAAACCACCGGCACAGATTCGGGTTTCTTTTCTAATTCTTTGTCATCAAGTACATACGCAAGGTATGCTTCGCACCCTTTTCTTACATATTTCTGGGCCAAATTGAGGATATTACAGCTGGCAACCCATCCAAGTCCGTAGACTCAACTCGGATTACTTCGTTATTTGCGCACCTCAATTCAATAGTCTTGCTTTTGCAATTCACAACCGCATCATGCACGGTCAACCAATCCAACCCGAGAATAACATCAAATTCATTAAACGGCAAAAGCATCAAGTCCGCCGGAAAACAGGAACCTCGAATTACTAGGGGACATTTCTTACACACTTTGTCGACAAGCACGTAACGACCCAAGGGATTTGACACCCGAATTACGAACTCAGTAGCTCAATAGGTAAAGTCTTACTGGATGCTAAGGTTCACATATGTAAGAATGAGTAGAACGGGGTCAATCAAAGCAATTACATTAGTATCAAAGAGAGTAAAAGTACCGGTAATAACATCAGGCGAAGAAACATCCTCGCGGGCACGTATAGCATAAGCTCTAGCAGGCGCACGAGCCTCGGATTGGTCGTAGCATCTCTAGATCCTCTCTGACCACCACCAGCATTGCCCGTATTTCCAGATGGTCTACCTCGAGCAGTGGTAGCACCCGGTTTCCCACTCTGATTTACATTCTGTTCAGACAACCTCGGGCAATCTTTAATGAAGTGGTCAACTGATCCGCACTTGTAACAGGAGCGGTCAGGGAATCTACAACTCCCCGAATGCCATTTACCGCAATATCGACATTTCGTTCTGTCTCGACGTTCATTCCCAACACTGGCGACCGAAGTGCCTCGTGTACCCACAGGGGGTCGATCACGATCTCGTCTAAAAAGGCCCGAAGTGCCTCTCGACCAGCCCACATCATCTCGAAATTTCTTTGATGCCTGTTGAAGAGACTTTCCCGAAGATCTTTTACGAAACTCTCCAGTTCCCACATCAACTTTTTGTTTTTCTTTTCTAAGCTCTTCGGCTTTACAAGCTCGCTCGACAAGTACTACGAACTCTCGTATTTCAAGAATGCCAACGAACATTTTTATATCTTCATTCAGCCCATCCTCGAAGCGTCTACACATGATAGCCTCGGACGAAACACATTCCCGAGCGTATCTACTAAGTCTAACAAATTTTCGCTCGTAATCAGTAACTGACATAGAACCTTGCTTAAGCTCAAGAAATTCCTTCCGTTTTTGATCAACAAATCTCTGACTGATATACTTTTTCCGAAACACAGTTTGGAAAAACACCCAAGTTACTTGCTCTCGGGGCACAACAGAAGTCAGAGTACTCCACCAATAGTAGGCAGAATCGCGTAGCAAGGAGATAGTACACTTTAGGCATTCATCGGGTGTACAAGATAGCTCATCGAGTACCCGGATAGTGTTGTCCAACCAAAATTCAGCTTGCTCGGCATCATCGCTGTCCGTAGCTTTAAATTCAGTAGCCCCATGTTTTCGGATTCTGTCAACTGGGGGCTTATTTGACCTTATTTGGTCAGTTTCCGGAGGTATTGTAGGTGCGGGGGTGGTATTTGCCGGGAATGGAGGTTGTGGAACAGCCGTATTAGTTCGAATGTATTGGTTGAACCAATCATTCATCACGCTATAGAAAGCTTGTCTAGCTTCATCATTCGGGTTACTAGCATTAGGTTGAGAGTCCGCCGGTGCTGTCCCTTGTGCGGGAGCAGGCGCTACACTCTCAAGATCATCAGCTACCGCTCGGTCGGGATCGGGATCCATTACTATAAATAAACACATTTGCAAATGTCAGAAATCACCACACTATCAAATAATCACATAAAATGGCATGTATAGCTAGACCCAATGCATTACGGTAGTCCTAGAATCGACTAACCGTAGCTCTGATACCAATCAAATGTAACACCCCGAACCCGAGACCGTCACCGGAGTCGAACACGAGGTGTTAACAGACTTAAAAAAAATTTCCCAGACACTGCCAATCTGCGTACTAGTCGCTTTAAAAATCATATCTTGAGTTCAGAAACTCGGAATCCAGTTATGTAAATTTTCCCTGAAACTAGACTCATATGCCCATCTACATATTTTTTTCTAGAATTTTTGGTTGGGCCAATTAGTACAGTTTATTAGTCAAAGTCTCCCATGTTACAGGGATCGACTACACTGACCTTTGTGCATTACGACTTGGATATCTCCCGTACAGGGCTTCAATACTGATGCCGTTTGTTTCTATAGAAACTAGACTCAGAGAGGAATCTATACATATATGGATTGACTCCTAATTGTCTCTGGTTAATTTGTAATGAATTTCGAAAGTCGGAACAGGAAATCCAGAAACCGTTCTGGCCCTGTCTCACAAGAACCTGAATATCTCTTAACATACTATCCGTATGATTGTTTGTTACTTTCCTATGAAAATAGATTCATCAAGGTTCGTTTACATAATTTATTCACTATTTAATTCCATTCCTACTATTTTAGTGATTTTCCAAATCTACATCACTGCTGCTGTCAGCATCTGCCTTTAAGGTAGACTTTACCTATTTCATAGTTTCCATGGTTCAACTAGCCCTTTTTGCATAAATAGCACAATTTATGATAGTGATTAACCATTCCCATGGCCAATCCTTGTCAAGCATATCCACACCTCTCAATAACCATATCCATACCAAATGATTATGACATTATACTCAAACATATATAAGCCATTTTCGCATGGCTATCCAAAATTATACAAGTCCAAAGGGTCCATCACCCACAACAAACGGGTAGTCCTATACATGCCATTTCGAAGTTCAACCAAAATTGTACCAAAAAGGGGGGCTTTGATAGTGTGGGCGACTTTGACTTCGAAATCCCGAGTCCGATAGCTGGAGAACCAAAATCTATAAAACAGAGAATCAAGGAGACGGAGTAAGCAATTTATGCTTAGTAAGTTTTGAGCAAGGGATTCCAGCACAACAAAAGTATAGCATTCATGTAGCTAAACGGATAATTTCATACACACAATTTTCAATATCATACTTACTTCACATTACCAACCCTTTTATTCATACACAAAGATCAACTTAGCCAAAGGCCGGTAGCTCATTTATCAACTGAGCGAATACTTATTTGTAAGGGCTCAACTAAATTCAAGCACATACGAAACATACCTCAATGTTGGGATGTTTCTAGAGTATTTACTGAAATTTTTACAGCAAGATCATTCATTCCCAAATCACGTACCTTCGGAATTTAACCGGATATAGCTACTCGTTCAAATGCCTTCGGGACATAGCCCGGTTATAGTAACTCGCACAATTGCCTTCGGGACTTAACCCGGATTTAGTAACTCGCACAAATGCCTTCGGGCTTAGCCCGGAATTAGTATCTCGCACAAATGCCTTCGGATCTTAGTCCGGATATGGTCACTTAGCACAAAGCCTACGGGACTTAGCCCGGACATCATTCAAATAACCATGCACATTTAACAGTAAATCATGGCACATTCATATTTCATTTTCGTTAACAAAACCAAACACAAGACACTTATCATTCTTGCAATTTCGGCTCAATAGCCTCACACAAAGAGCATGATTTTGGTTTGCTTAAAACATGATCTAATCAAATCATAATTTAAGCTCTTTTACTCAAGAACTTACCTCGGGTGTTGTCGAACGATTCCGATAGCTATTCGACCACTTTTTCCTTCCCTTTATCGGATTTAGTTCCCCTTTGCTCTTGAGCTTAATTAAACAAATAAATTGATTTAATCATTTGAGCATCGAAAAGAGGAACACAAGGCACTTAGCCCATATTTATACATTAGACATTAAAGTCACATATGTACGGAATCATGAATCAAACTCAACATTTTAGCTAATTTTTCCCCCTTGGCCGAATATGCATGTCTATGTTGGGGCCGATTTCAACACTTAATACATTCTACAAGTTGGTCACTTGTATTGACTAAACACCCTTTTGTTTCAAGTTCAAAACTTGGCTAATACACACATATATACACTAGTAAAGCATCCTCTCCCTTTCCATCAATTTAACACATGCATTACTCATTAATATACAAAAATTATATTCGGCCTTAGCACACAACTTGCTAGCCGATTCTTCTCCATCTAGCAACCAATGCACATATGTGCTCACTCAAAAATGCTAAAAAGAAGATTCAAGAATCATCAATCCACCATCACATGCATCATTAACAAGCTTCATATTTAGCATGCAATGGCATTAACACAAAATCTACCTAGGCCGAATATCATCCCCATGACATAGCAAAGATTTGAACCATGGGATAATTAGAACTCAAGCTAGCAACTAAAAACATGCATGAATCTCATGGCACAACTTCACACATACCTTGATCTAGATACAAGTATGGCCAAACCTCCTCCTAATCCTCTTCCAAACCAAACATGAAGCAAGAACTCCTTCCTCCTTCCTTAGAATTTTCGGCCAAATGAAGATGAAAAAGGATGAACAAAATTTTCTCTTTTCTTTTCTTTAACTCACGGCAATGGGGGGGAAAACAACCACACACTTTTTTTTTGTTTTCATCATATCCCCTTTCATTATTTTATGCCCATGCTCCTTATTTTATTTTTTTCCACCCATGATGCACCAACACAACATGTCTATGACATGTCTTGCCCATCACACTTGGTCTACCATGCTGTCATGGCCGGCCACTACTAATTAGTGGGGGAATTTGACATGCAAGTCCCCCCTTTTTATTTCATGCACTAATAGGTCCTTATGCTTCGACCTATCACATTTCAAAAATGTCGCACATAAGTCCTATTGACTAAATTCACATGCAATCGACTAAATCGAAGCTTGAAATTTTCACACATTCATAATTACATATTCTAGACAATAAATATCACATTCAAACATTTCGGTGACTCGATTTAGCGGTCCCGAAACCACTTCCCGACTAGGGTCAATTTTGGGCTGTCACAACTCTCCCCCACTTAAGAAATTTTCGTCCCCGAAAATCTTACCGGTAAATAGGTTTGGGTATCGTTCTTTCATCGAGCTCTCGGTTTCCCAAGTAGCTTCCTCGATCCCGTGTTTGAGCCATAACACCTTAACTAACGGAACCCTTTTGTTTCGCAACTCTTTCACTTCACGAACTAGGATACGAATCGGTTCTTCTTCATAACTCAAGTCAGATTGAATTTCAACTTCTGAGGGATTAATCACATGTCACGGATCGGATCTATAACGTCGAAGCATCGAAACATGAAAGACATCGTGAATCTTTTCAAGTTCATGGGGCAAAATCAATCTATACGCAACCGGACCAACTCGTTCGGAGATTTCGTACGGCCCAATGAATCTCGGGCTCAACTTGCCCTTACGGCCAAATCTGAGTACCATTTTCCAAGGCAAAACTTTAAGAAACATTTTATCTCCCACCTGATATTCAATGTCTTCGTTTCAAATCCGCATATGATTTTTGACGATCTATGGCTGCTTTCAGACTTTCACGGATTACCTTTACTTTCTGTTCGGCATCCTTAATCAAATCAACTCCTAAAATTTTACTTTCACCGAGCTCGGTCCAAAACAATGGTGTACGGCATTTACGACCGTACAAAGCCTCGTAAGGTGCCATCTTAATACTTGATTGAAAACTATTGTTGTAAGCGAATTCAATCAAAGGTAAATACCATTCCCATAAACTACTGAACTCGAGGATGCAACATCTCAACATATCCTCAAGTATCTGATTTATCCACTCAGATTGACCATCTGTTTGGGGGTGAAAAGCAGTGCTAAAATGCAGCTTGGTACCCAAAGCTTCTTGCAATTTCCTCCAAAATCGCGAGGTGAATCTCGGATCTCTATCTGACACGATAAAATAGGTACCCCATGTAATCTCACAATCTGAGAAACATACAATTCGGCTAGTTTATCCAATGAAAAATCTGTACGCACGGGGATAAAGTGAGCCGACTTAGTCAGTCTATCAACAACAACCCAAATCGCATCCTTCTTACTTGCTAACAATGGCAGTCCGGACACAAAGTCCATTGTGACTCGATCCCATTTCCACTCGGGTATCATGATCGGCTGAAGTAATCCTGAAGGCACTTGATGTTCCGCTTTCACTTGTTGACATATTAAACATCTCGAAACAAAGTCAGAGATGTCTCGTTTCATACCATGCCACCAAAACCAACGTTTCAAATCGTTGTACATTTTCGTACTCCCCGGGTGAATTGACATTCGGCTACAATGGGCTTCGTTCAGAATCATCAAAATGAGTTCCGAATTCCTTGGAACGCACAAACGACTTCTGAACCTCAAACAATCATCATCTTCAATTTGAAACTCCGATTCCTTGTTCGGAACACACTTAGCCCGTTTTGCAACCAATTTATCATCAACTTTCTGGGCTTCACGAATTTGATGAATCAATAATGGTTTGGATTTTAATTCAGCTACTAACACATTGTCGGGTAGAACAGACAAGTGCACATTCATCGCCCGTAAAGCAAACAATGATTTCCGGCTTAAGGCGTCTGCAACCACATTAGCCTTTCCCGGGTGGTAATCAATGACAAGCTCGTAATCTTTCAACAACTCAAGCCAACGTCTTTGTCGCAGATTTAAGTCTCTTTGAGTCATCAAATATTTGAGACTTTTGTGATCCGAAAATACATGGCACTTTTCACCAAATAAGTAATGTCGCCATATTTTTAAAGCAAATACGATGGCAGCTAGTTCAAGGTCATGGGTCGGATAATTTTTCCCATGTGGCTTTAATTGTCTCGACGCATAGGCCACCACTCGACCTTCTTGCATCAATACGCAACCCAACCCAAGTAGGGATGCGTCACTATAAATGACAAACTCTTTGCCTGATTCGGGTTGCACTAAAATTGGAGCTTCAATCAAATAAGTTTTCAGTTGATCGAAACTTTTCTGACATTTCTCCGTCCATTCGAACTTAACATCCTTTTGAAGTAGCTTCGTCATTGGTGTGGCTATCATCGAGAAACCTTTTACAAATCATCGGTAATAACCGGCGAGCCCCAGGAAGCTCCGAACTTCGGTAATATTTCTTGGAGGTTTCCAGTTAAGTATGGCTGAAATTTTGTTCGGGTCAACTCGAATACCCGATGCGGATACCACGTGACCCAAGAAGATAACCTCTCTTAACCAGAACTCACACTTACTGAACTTAGCATATAACTGGTTATCCCGTAAAATTTGCAACACTAGTCTCAGGTGCTCAGCATGTTCGGTCTCATCTCTTGAATAGACCAAGATGTCATCAATGAACACAACTACGAACCGATCCAAATATGGTCTGAAGATCCGATTCATCAAATCCATAAATACCGCAGGGGCATTAGTGAGCCCAAACGGCATCACTAAGAATTCGTAGTGACCATATCTCGTTCTGAAGGCAGTTTTGGGTATGCCCGAATCTCGAATTCGCAACTGATAATAGCCCGATTTCAAATCTATTTTATAGAACACTGAGGCTCCCTTCAGTTGGTCGAACAAATCATCGATACGCGGTAACGGATATTTGTTCTTTATCGTCACTTTATTCAGCTGACGATAGTCAATGCACAACCTCATGGTTCCGTCCTTCTTTTTCACGAACAATACTGGTGCACCCCAAGGTGAGAAGCTTGGTCGAGCGAAACCTCTATCCGTCAATTCTTGCAACTGAGCTTTCAACTCTTTTAACTCGGTTGGTGCCATACGATAAGGAGCCATCGAAATCGGCGTAGTCCCAGGTACAAGCTCAATACCAAACTCTATCTCCCGAACAGGTGGTAAACCCGGTAATTCTTCAGGAAAAACATCTGGGTATTCACAAACCACCGGCACAGATTCGGGTTTCTTTTCTAATTCTTTGTCATCAAGTACATATGCAAGGTATGCCTTCGGGACATAGCTCGGTTATAGTAACTCGCACAATTGCCTTCGGGACTTAACCCGGATTTAGTAACTCGCACAAATGCCTTCGGGCTTAGCCCGGAATTAGTATCTCGCATAAATGCCTTCGGATCTTAGTCCGGATATGGTCACTTAGCACAAAGCCTTCGGGACTTAGCCCGGACATCATTCAAATAACCATGCACATTTAACAGTAAATCATGGCACATTCGTATTTCATTTTCGTTAACAAAACTCAAACACAAGACACTTATCATTCTTGCAATTTTGGCTCAATAGCCTCACACAAAGAGCATGATTTTGGTTTGCTTAAAACATGATCTAATCAAATCATAATTTAAGCTCTTTTACTCAAGAACTTACCTCGGGTGTTGTCGAACGATTCCGATAGCTATTCGACCACTTTTTCCTTCCCTTTATCGGATTTAGTTCCCCTTTGCTCTTGAGCTTAATTAAACAAATAAATTGATTTAATCATTTGAGCATCGAAAAGAGGAACACAAGGCACTTAGCCCATATTTATACATTAGACATTAAAGTCACATATGTACGGAATCATGAATCAAACTCAACATTTTAGCTAATTTTTCCCCCTTGGCCGAATATGCATGTCTATGTTGGGGCCGATTTCAACACTTAATACATTCTACAAGTGTGGTCACTTGTATTGACTAAACACCCTTTTGTTTCAAGTTCAAAACTTGGCTAATACACACATATATACACTAGTAAAGCATCCTCTCCCTTTCCATCAATTTAACACATGCATTACTCATTAATATACAAAAATTATATTCGGCCTTAGCACACAACTTGCTAGCCGATTCTTCTCCATCTAGCAACCAATGCACATATGTGCTCACTCAAAAATGCTAAAAAGAAGATTCAAGAATCATCAATCCACCATCACATGCATCATTAACAAGCTTCATATTTAGCATGCAATGGCATTAACACAAAATCTACCTAGGCCGAATATCATCCCCATGACATAGCAAAGATTTGAACCATGGGATAATTAGAACTCAAGCTAGCAACTAAAAACATGCATGAATCTCATGGCACAACCTCACACATACCTTGATCTAGATACAAGTATGGCCAAACCTCCTCCTAATCCTCTTCCAAACCAAACATGAAGCTAGAACTCCTTCCTCCTTCCTTAGAATTTTCGGCCAAATGAAGATGAAAAAGGATGAACAAAATTTTCTCTTTTCTTTTCTTTAACTCACAGCAATGGGGGGGGGAAACAACCACACACTTTTTTTTTGTTTTCATCATATCCCCTTTCATTATTTTATGCCCATGCTCCTTATTTTATTTTTTTCCACCCATGATGCACCAACACAACATGTCTATGACATGTCTTGCCCATCACACTTGGTCTACCATGCTTGTCATGGCCGGCCACTACTAATTAGGGGGGAATTTGACATGCAAGTCCCCCCTTTTTATTTCATGCACTAATAGGTCCTTATGCTTCGACCTATCACATTTCAAAAATGTCGCACATAAGTCCTATTGACTAAATTCACATGCAATCGACTAAATCGAAGCTTGAAATTTTCACACATTCATAATTACATATTCTAGACAATAAATATCACATTCAAACATTTCGGTGACTCGGTTTAGCGGTCCCGAAACCACTTCCCGACTAGGGTCAATTTTGGGCTGTCACAATAATTATATGAGTGCATGAAAATTTTGGTGAAATAATCTTAGCGATTTTATGCTTAATTTTGAAAAAGGACTAAATCGCATAAAAGGTAAAAGTTATGTTTATTAATTAGAAGTTTCATATAGTAGAGAACCTCAAATTAGAGGTATTTAATGTGAAAATAGGCCTTTAAGAGAGTGATGGTCGGCCATAGAGACAAGGAAATGAAATTGTCAAAGGTTAGGTGAGGTCTTTGTGACAAATTTGACCAGAAATAAAATAAAATAAAGAGAAAAAGATATGACATTTTCATCTTCATCCTCTCCATCGAAAATATCAACAAAAATAAGGGTTTTGGAAGCTTGAAATTTCAGCAACTCTTCACCCTTGCAAGTAAGTGATTTTAATGGTCATTCTTGATAATTTTTGTACTTTTGGGACCATTGTAGCATAAGCTAACTAAAGGGGGAGTATTTTGCAAAATGATTGATAGTCTAGAGATTTACCATGTGAGGATTTGTGATATTTGCTAAGTATTTATGGAAGAAAATGAATCTTGGTTGTTAAATAAACAACTTTTGTGAAATAGATTTTCATGAAAACACCTAAAAGGACTATTTTGTAAAGTTTATAAAATAGGTTGTAAATGTGTGAAATAATTGAAAACTGTGAGTTTCTATAAGAGTAATAAAGGTTCAGCTAGGCTTGTTAAAGGAGGAAATTTGATTAAAATCATTTTACGAGCCTAGGGGCAAAATAGTAAATTTTCCCAGGTATGAATTTCAGATTATATTGATTAATGTAGTATTAAATAAGTGAATTTGTCATTATAGTTCACGAAAAACGGAGTTTGTAGACTAATTCAATCTAGTCGCCCACTTTGTATACCGAGGTAAGTTTGTATGTGGTTGATACAACTTTTTATTATGCATTTAGCATTTAATGTTATATGAATTGTATAATTGTGTCGTGAATATTATTGATGTTGTTCGATAAAGATTTGAGGTGATAAAAGTCGGTTGAACCCTAGGAATACTTAAGGTACAAATATTATGACATTGGGTTGATACGATCCCGTATAATACCATATTTGAGATATGGCATCGGCATCAGTATGAGTTATCATGTAAGACCATATCTGGGATATGGCGTTTATATGAGATTTCATGTAAGACCATGTCTGGGACATGGCGTCGAAATGAGAATTTGTATAGGACCATATCTGGGATATGGCATCGATGTGAGATCCCATGTAAGACCACGTCTGGGACATGGCATTGGAATCTTATTGTGTGTATGATAATCTCGAGTATCCTTAGTATTCCAAGTGGTTCAATGGGTAGCTGAGGATGTGCCAAAGAAATGACGATGTATAATCATGTTGAAAGGGTACAGGTATGTACACCAAGCTTGTAGTTATTGAGATTATGAAATGATAAGGCTGCGGTAAGATGAGAATGAAGGCATTATGATCTTGATGTTCTATTGAACCTTATGTAACTTGAGTGAGATAGGAGATGACTATTATGATTGTTGAAAAAAAAGATGATTTAAGTTTGTTATCTATGTGTATGAAAATGCATATTTTTATTGCTTATTAATTACATGCAAGCTTACTAAGCTTTATGCTTACCCTCTCTCTTTTTCCATTTCCTTTTAGTATCGCCAAGCTAGCTCTATAACACCCCTTACCATATCCAAGGCCGAAACAGGGTACGAGGCATTACCAGACATAACCATACACATAGACGAAAATCGGGCCATAAAATTTCATGTAATTCAAAACTTTTCAAACACATGCATAAACTCATATTTAAAGACATATAACGTGGCATAAATGAGCACTTACACGTCCATAGTCATGCAATAACATGTCATTTACTTTAAACATATTTGCTTACCATCCTGTATATAATATACATTCTTACATTAACTAGAACTAGACATGCTAAATCTTATTCTCATTTTATACCATCATAATGTAGTTACCAAATTTTCCATTAAACATCCATATTACAAACCAACTTCATATACATGCCACTCACTTGATATTTCTAATATTTTAATTAATTCTCGCAAAAATGATAGTTTGATAGTGTGATTTTGCCTCCGACGATCTCCAATTCCGAGCCGACCTGCAAATACTAAAGAAAAGGAGAGGATGGGTAAGCTATACGCTTAGTAAGTCCATACGAAATTAATAAGCAATTACTAACATGCTTTTCAAGATAAAACACTATAATTGTACAATTACACATGTTTAGGTTAAGCTGTTTTATCAAGTTATAGTTACTAAATCATTTATATCTAAAGGTACAAAACTCCAAATTTATTTTTGTTAATTTTCCTTAAAACTAGACTCATATACCGTTCTTTCATAAAATTTCCAGAATTTTTGGTTTAGCCAATTAGTATAGTTTATTCATTAAATTTTCCCCTATTTTGCTGTCCAACATTTCTGAGCTCTCTTCAGTAAAAAATATTTATCTCATATTTTAGGACTCAGATGATGTTTCTGTCCATTCCTCCTGAAACTAGGCTCATTGAGGATTCTATTCATATAAATTATAACTCATAATTATTTTTTTACAATTTTTAACGATTTTTCCAAGTTAGAACAGGGGATCTCAAATTCATTCTGACACTATCTCAAAAAAATTAGAATATTACATAATATAGAACTCTTTTGATCCCCCTGTTTCTTTTATATGAACATAGGTTCATTAATCTTTAATTCCATAATTTTTTTAAAATTTAATTCAACTTATACAATTTTTGGTGAATTTTCAAAGTCACGCAACTGCTGCTGTCCAACACTCTACTAAATTTCACTCTTACATAATTTCACTTAATCCATTTTGTCTTATCGAAGTTCACTCAAATATCGAGCACATTGCTCATAAATTTCATAAATATATACCTGCACTTATTCATCATATAATCATGTTCACATGTATTTTTACTTACTTGATTTTCCCGTTGAACTCTTCGGAATAATAACTGATACTCAGTTGCTTGCACATATTTTGACACTTGTAGACAAGGCTATCTGGTACGCATAGTAGCCTGCACTTAGTACTACACACGTAACCTCACAATAGATCATTCGTATCGTTTCAATTTTGAAGGCTCAACCGGGAAATTCTTCACTTTCCAACATGTTACAAATTTATTCATAGTCCTTTTTCAATTTTGCAATTTACAACAAATAATCATTCTATAGGCAGCCACATTTCATATGATAACAAAATATAATAAAATAAAAAAAATCGATAAATTATTTACGTACAAAATTGTCGAAATCTCATCAGGTACAACGATGTAGCAATTCATACAACCCATGTAATAGTAACTTAACATTCAATTCATGTAACAATAATTTGCCATTCAATTTCACATAACACAACAAGCATCACATTTTCCATATCATACACACCATCCATCAACTTCTCCTAAACATATTAAATCATACAATTTATGCTATAACAATATAAAATTACGATTCAAGTATGGTATTGCATTATTATTAACACACGAACTTACCTCATATACGAAAATGGTCATTTTTACCATTTTGTCCACAACTTGGTATTTTGCCGATTTTAGCCCGAATTTCAATTTTCCTTGCTCTATCATTACAAATATAGCCTAATTAGGACTCACATTATTCAAATTGACCCAAAATCATATTTGGAAAAATTACAATTTTGCCCTAAACTTTGTTAAATATACATTTTTGCCCCTAGGCTCGTAAATTAAACTTCATCCTATTTTCTTATGTTTTATGACATGCCGATCATTTTTCCCTTCTATTGTAACATCAAATTCACACTCTAACATGTACTTATGAACATTAGGTATTTTTACCGATTATGTCGTTTTACTCGTTTTCACGTAAAATCGCTTAGTAAAAGTTGTTTAACACAATTTCAAGCTTCATATTCTACCATAAAACATCAAAATAAACACATTTCACCTATGGGTATTTTTCCAAATATAAACTCTAGGTTAAATTATTGCTAGAATAAGCTTAACCAAGTTACCAGGATTTCAAAAATGTAAAGAACTTTAAAAATCGGGGCTAAGGAGTACTTACAATCGAGCTTGGGAGTTTGAAAAACCTTAACCATGGCTGCTGCTGGTAGAAACGGTTGAATGAAGATGATGGTAGCTAATTTCGCTTATTTCCCTTTTTAATTCTTTTAATTATTAGTTTACCAAAATACCCCTAACTTAAAAATAGTTTATTACA
The DNA here is from genome assembly GCF_007990345.1 of Gossypium hirsutum. NCBI lineage: Eukaryota > Viridiplantae > Streptophyta > Magnoliopsida > Malvales > Malvaceae > Gossypium > Gossypium hirsutum. Next base: position 27,889,845 of record NC_053435.1, on the reverse strand, counting down.
CCCATTTCAAGTCTATTTTTGTCCAAAAATTAACCAATGGTCTAATTACCATTTAAAGACCCTAAATTTAGAATTTCATAACAATTAGACACCTCTAGTATGTAGAACTCAACTTTTGCACCTTTTACGATTTAGTCCTTTTGACTAAATTAAGTGCTTGAATGTCAAAATTTTTGAACGAAATTTTCACAAAATTATTCCGTGAAATCGTAGACCATAAAAATATAATAAAAAATAAAATTTTCATCGTCGAATTTGTGGTCCCGAAACCACTGTTTCGACTAGGCCCAAAATCAGGGTGTTACAAGCTCAGGGATCAAGGGACATCAGAGGCTCGTTCACACTATCGACTGGATCTTTTGGGTATAGTTAGTCTCAATATTTTGAGTATGACATGTATAGGGACATGGTCTTTTTGTTATATGTTATATTGGTCTAGCCAAATGTGTTGGCTTATAATGATATTTGAATCATTTTGTGTATGGCCATGAGATATGGCTCATGACGATTGTTGAGTTGTAAACCTATTCATCTATGTATGTATGTGCCGATTTCATTTGGATATGGCCTATGGTTATGGATGATTGAATGTTGATAAATGATATGTGAGTGTATGATATGATATGGGAATGCATGCATGCAAGTCTAAGAGATACTGTTTATTTGTATATATGGGTTTGTTTAAATAAGGGTGGCAATTAGCTTGGAGAATAGCCTTAAAGTTGTCCTCACGAGTAGGTGCTCGGGCATGTGTCTAGATCGTGTATGACACACGTGATCTGGCCGTGTGTCTCCTACACTCTAATTAATGCCAAAAAAAATGCCTAGTAGTAAACACATGGGTAGAGACAAGGCAGTGTGTCTTGGTCGTGTGAGAGGCACGACCTTAGTACATGGGCATGTGCTCAGGCCGTGTGAAGTCTGCACCTGATTTCAGAATTTAATCAGCCACATGGCCTAAGGACACAGGTGTGTGCCTAGGTCGTGTGATTTTATTTGGTTGATGATGTCATAGTCAAAGAGTTACATGGACTGAGGACATAGGCGTGTCCCGAGCCGCATGGGTGTGTGTGACCACATGGTCTACCTACACGGGCGTGTGACCCTCCAACACATGGAAATTTTTTAAGTGTTGTAAAAGTTTCGAAAGTTTTCGGTTTAGTCGTAAATCCTTTCCAATGCATGTCTTAGGCCTTGTAGGCCCATATAAGGGATGTTTGTGTATACATTTGAATGACCTTAATTGGAACGAAATTTTATGGTCTGCTTTTTTATGTTTGATTTCACTTACATCTGATAATGCCTTATACCCTATTTCGGTGCCGAATACGGGTAAGGCATGTTACATTTAGTGGTATTAGAGCTACGGTTTAGTCGATTCTCAGACTAATGTAGTGAGTGTACAAATCTAGCTATACATGCCATAAATACATTGTGATAGTATGACAAATCCTAACCTTTTTATTGTGTTTTTATATAGTAATGGATCCCAATCGAACTGAAGCTGACGACATAGAAAGTAACACACCTGCTCCTGCTAATGGGACAGTGCCGCAAGAGAGTAGACCTCTCACAATTAGTCAGAGAGAAGGAGAAAGGGCTCAGGAAGCCTTTCTCCACATGATGGATGCTTGGTACACGGAGTTCATTCGGATGAACCCGAATGCTCAACCCCCTCTACCCCCAGCTATTCTTTAACCTATCCCAGTGGCACCCCGTGGTATGGATTTTATAAGATAGAATAGACCTCCGGTGGATAAAATTTGAAAGCAAGGATCTGAAGTGTTCTGAGCTAATATTGATGATGATCCAGAATGAGCAGAGTTTTTGCTCGAAAACACCATCTGGGTTTTTGAGGAATTGTCATGAACATTGGAAGAGTGCATGAAATGTGTTATGTCATTGCTTAGAGATTCAGCTTACCACTGGTGGAAGACACTTGTCTCGATTGTGCCGGGGGAGAGAGTGACATGGGAATTTTTCCAAGAGGAGTTTCAGAAAAAGTATATCAGTCAGAGGTTTATGGATCAAAAAAGGAAAGAGTTTCTTGAGTTGAAGCAAGGTAGAATAACTGTAATTGAATACGAGCGTGAGTTTGTGAGACTCAACAAATACACAGAGAATGTGTGTCAATCGAATCCATTATGTGCAAGAGGTTTGAGGATGGATCAAATAAAGATATTCGAATGTTTGTTGGTATACTTGAGCTGAAGGAGTTCGTTATACTCGTCGAAAGAGCTTGTAAGGCTGAGAAATTGGCCAAAGAGAAGAGAAAGGCTGAGTCTAAGGCTAGAGATTCAAAGAAAAGATATATGGGCAAGTCATTTCAATCCATATCAAAGAAGTCAAGGGACTTTCGCCCTCGTTCCAATGCTTCTGTTGAGCTTTCAAATATAAATAGAGGCAAACAGTATTCAGGTACTAAGGCCCAGACCACCTCGATTGCTAGTGTCGATAATGCTCGACCGAGTAGACCAGAATGTCCCCAATGTGGTAGACATCACTCCAGTGAGTGTCGAGGGTGTAACACCCCTAACCTGTATCCTTCGCCGGACTAGGGTCAAGAGGCATTACCAGACAAATCGGAACATTCACAAATAAATTCACAAGCATCATTCAAACATATGCATATATCATTACAGAGTCCCTTACTTTGGTCAACGAGACCTTGAACATGCTTTAGAAAAGGGTCGGGACTAAATCGAATGCATACAAAATTTTTCTAAACTTAAACAATTTTCAAAGTTGTATAGGTCACACGCCTGTGTGAACAGGCCATGTGCCTCTCACGGCTTTAGACACGCTCGTGTGTCTAGGCCATGTCAAAAAGGGCATACATATTGACTTGTCCACATGGCCATAAGACATGCCTGTGTGCCAGGCCGTGTGAAAATTAGGGAGGCTATTGACTTGGGTCACATGGCTGACCACACGCCCGTGTGTCTAGCCCGTGGTCAAAACTGACTTGGCCACATGATCTAGCACATGCCCATGTGTGTGTGACCCTGTGATCTGCCAAGGCTCATTTTGAAATGACCCTCGAGCAACACAGATGAGACACACGCCCGTGTCCCTACCCATGTGGGCAAATATAGGCCATTTACAAGGACAATTTGCCACCCCTTTAAGAGTCCTCCCTACAAGCATCAAAACCACATCATTTTGTACCAAATTCTCAACCATTTCTCAACCAAAACATATACCTTTCATGCCATAACATTATTCATCAATTTCATACTCAATACATAAACTGAACATACCCAAACCCTAAGCCAAAATCATACCAAAGCATAGGTTTCATAATCTCTAATCACACAATCAAATCTCATGCCAAATTCTTACCAAATTTCATAATAGGCATATATCAAAACTTACCAAATTGACCAATTCTTTTGGCCATTCAAGAACATATCATAAAGACAACACTGCATCACATAATTCTTACCAAAAACTCATTCATATTCATTACCAAAACCAAGCCAAATCACATGGCTAGATATACACATTACCAAAACATATACAATTACTTCTAGCCTATACATGCCATACTTCAATATACACATTTTCAAAAGGTATGAAAATGAAGTTTGATAGTGTGGTGATGATTTTCGATGATCCCCGAGCTCCTGGTAGCTACGATATCTATAAAACAATTGAAAGACACAGAAAGTAATCTTTCAAAAGCTTAGTAAGCCATATACAAATAAACTTAACAATATAAACATATAAGCATCATAATATCCATATACTCCTCAACCAAATGCTATCACAACCCACATAGCTCAAATATTCTCCATTCATTTGCACGTTTAGCCTATTTTCTCATACTTTTGTCACATATAATCACTTGATCACAAAAATACATATACTTACCTCTCAACATCAAATGTGATCCTCAATTTCACACGTACTTGAATTGGATACAAATTTCATACAATCATTTGTTTCTCGGAATGCCCGTTGAACTATTCGGAATCATAAGGATACACTAATAGCTCAAAAAGCTCAACAATGCCAACGATCTAGACGTGGTCTTACATGTAATCAAATATCGATGCCACTATCCCAGACAGGGTCTTACAGGAAATCAGATATGATGCCAATGTCCTAGACATGGTCTTACAAGTAAATCATAAGTCGATGCCAATGTCCCAGACGTGGTCTTACATGATAACACATATCGGATCCTATGTCATGACATATGTATACTAACTATTCCTATGGCTCATACTGGCCTTTCCGGACGTTGTCACATTATCAGAGATTTCTTAGATAACACTTATTGAGCTCGAATAGTCATTCATCACAATTCAATACCATATAAGCAATAATAATTCAATTCAAACACATTTATTTTTATATTGACTTACCTCGTACAGATTCGGGCGAACTAAGTCGACTACTCGACGACTTTCGACTTTCCCCGATCTAAATCCATTTTCTTTGGTTCTTGATATAAACACAGTCAAATTTAACCATTTTATTCACCATATCATTCAATCAATCCACAAACACACATCTTTTACACTTTAGCAAATAGAACACATCTTTTACACTTTCAGCGATTAGGTCTTTTTTCAAAATTAAACACACAAACGATCAAATTTTCATACGAAACTTTCACACATTCAATTCACATATTATAAGCACGAAAAATAATATTAAAATTTTTTTGACTCAAATTTGTGGTCTCGAAACCACTATTCCAACTAGGGTCTAAATTGGACTGTTACAACTCTCCCCTTTAGGGATTTTCATCCCTAAAAATCTTCCTCTTGAACAGATTCAGATATTATCGTCTCATAACATCTTCAGGCTCCCACGTAGCCTCTTCTACACCATGCGATGTCATATTACTTTTACTAATGAAATTTTCTTATTTCTCAATTCTTTAATCTCACAAGCTAAGATACGAATCGGTTCTTCTTCATAGGTCATATCAGACTGAATCTCAATCTCAGACGGAGAGGTCACATGTGATGGATCAGATCTATACTGTCGAAGCATCGATGCGTGGAATACATTATGAATCTTTTCTCACTCAGGTGGCAACAACAATCTATAAGAAACTAGCCCGATAAGCTCAGTAATCTCATACGACCAGATGAACCTCATACTTAATTTTCCTTTTCTGCCGAATTGGAGTACTTTTTTCCATGGGGATACCTTCAAAAACACTTTTTCGCCGATCTCAAATTCAATATCTTTTCGTTTTCAAATCTGCGTAAGATTTCTGACGATTAGAAGCTGCTTTCAAACTATCTCAAATCACTTTCACTTTCTATTCAGCCTCTTTAATCTAATCTACCCCTTGTATCTTATTCTTACTGAGCTCAGTCCAATACAAAGGTGTATGGCATTTGCGACCATATAAGGCTTCGTACGATGCCATTTTAATGCTCGATTGAAAACTGTTATTATAAGCAAATTCGATCAAAGGCAAGTTCCCACGTACCTTCAAACTCAAGAATGCAACATCTCAACATATCTTCAAGAATTTGAATAATCCGCTCGGAGTGACCATCCGTTTGCAGGTGAAAAGAAGTACTGAAGTGCAATTTCATACCCAAAGCTTCTTGCAATTTCTTCCAAAATCATGATGTGAATCTTGAATCTTTGTCTGACACAATAGATAATGCCACACCGTGCAATCTCACAATATTGGAAATGTATAACTCAGCTAACTTACAAAGCGAGTAATCGGATCGTACAGGAATAAAATAAGCTAATTTCGTCTATCGATCAACCACAACCCAAATAGCATCTTTCTTTCGTGGAGATAGGGGCAAACCCAATACAAAATCCATTATCACTCTATCCCATTTCCATTTCAGAATCATAATCTGTTGTAACAAACTAGATGGCACCTGACGTTCAGCTTTAACTTGCTGACAGATTAAAATTTAGAAACAAAGTTGGATATATCTCTTTTCATTCCAAACCACCAGTAATGTTGTTTCAAATCATTATACATTTTCGTACCACTCGGATGAATAAATAAATGACTATTATGAGCTTCATTCAAAATCATCTGAATCAACTTTGAATTTCTCGGAACACAAATTCGATCTCAGAATCTCAGACAATTATCTTTATCAACTCTGAATTCTGAATCAGAATCTAAATCACTCTAAGCTCGTTTTGCTATTATCTCATTATCAAGTTTCTAAACATCAATAATCTATTGTAAAAACAATGGTCTCGCTTTCAATTTAGCTAAAACTGAACCATAATCATACAAAGCTAAATGAGTATTCATGGCACGTAATTGAAAGAGTAATTTTCAACTCAAAGCATCAGCAACAACATTTGCTTTTCCTAGATGATAATCAATCACAAGCTTATAGTCTTTTAGCAGTTCTAACCGCCTTCTTTGTCACAGATTCAAATCTTTTTGAGTCATCAGATATTTCAAACTCTTATGATCAGAATACACATTACATTTCTCACCAAAGAGACAGTGGTGTCAAATCTTAAAGCAAATACAATCGTAGCTAACTCTAGTTCGTGCATCGATAGCTCTTTTTATGTGGCTTTAACTGTCTCGAATTTTTAAAGATCGTGGATCCATCGATGGCTTTTAAGCCCAATATTTGATTAGCAGCATACTATAATGAAGGTAGTACCGCAATCGGGCTAGCATTGGTGTGTATCGGATGGGTGGGTCGATATTTATATCCCCACATGATGTGTATCGGGGACGGAGTTGATGTGTAACAGTTGGATTATTGGGGTGGGTTGCACTGCATTGCATTCTTGTATGATTTTATGGTGATTGATGAATGCTTATCACTCGTTGAGGGTTGTACACACTGAGTTTTCGAAAACTCACCCCTTCTTTTATTTTTCTCAGGAAATGCCCAGTAGAAGGTTCGACGGAGGGAGGGACTCTGAGGTGGTCAGCTAGCAAGACTACTTGGACTTGTTTTTTTATATACAGTTTCTTGTTTATTAAGTTATTTCAGACCGGATTGTCATAAGGCCTTTCCTCTGGTTATTGTTCCAAATTAGGACTATTATTTTTATGACTTATATTTATTGGAAGTTGAACATGGATTCCTAAACCTTAACTGTTTTTATACTATATTTCCACAACTTAATTTTTTTCTTAAAATGATAGCCTTTAATTTTTTTCTTAAAATGATAGGCTTTCATAAATCATATGTTTTAAACAAGGTTTCGCGATTAAAAGAGAGCTTTTAAAAAGTTAATTAAGGTTTCTCATTTTAAGGAAGGGTTTTCAATGAAAATAAGGTTTTCGCTAAAACATTTCAATGTGAAGCGCTAGATTCGGCCATAACGTCTAGGCCGGGTTTAGGGGTGTTACATTACTTGTACAGTTAAAACAGTTGGGTGAGTTTACGAAAAATCAGTGAGTAATCCCAAAAATAAACAAACAGTGAAGAACACATTCTGGGCCTAAGCCCATATCAGTAAAAGTTCAATATCAGTTAGGGCCTTGGCCCATTTCAGTAGCAGTAGTAGACTAGGCCTTAACCCATTCCAATAACAATATGCAAGCAAAGAGTCCTACCCAATCCATCCGCTACACACCAACTTCATACCATCCTTACACACAATGTGGGGATTAAATCGGCCCACCCAACCCTACACACCAAATCGTACCGAATTTGGTACTAAAACAGTATTTACAATAGAGCTACCAGTAATATGAACGGCTTAAAGCCATCAGTAAGTCCATAGTCATCTTGTGTGACCCGTGCAACCTTAGGTCCACAGTCGTCTTGTGCGACCGGTGCGGCCATATAGTACAGTACACTTCCTCCAAAATATATATCCCATCCCCATGCAATGCATCATGCATCGTGTCATAATATCTTAGATGGATGTAACATACATAAAACATGCCATGCTCAAATACAGTCATACACATCGTAGAGCAAATCATCATTTTACCTTACAGGGGTATTACAGTCATTTTACCTTATAGGGGTATTTCGGCCATTTTACCCTATGAGGGTAAAATCGTCATTTTATCACTTAAAGGCAATATCGTCATTTTATCACATAAGGGTTTAGGTACACTTACCGACCCGAGAGAAGGTCACAGTATTTTCGGGTGACCCGTATAACCTGAACAATAAGACAGTGAAATTGGGCCCAAGGCCCATAATGTGGGCCATGTGTGCCCACACGCCCATGTGGCTCACGAAGCCCAATTATGGCCTTGGCCGTGTGAACTACACCACCTGGCCCAATATTCGCCACATGTCTGTGTGGTTTACCTATGTGGGGCCCACACGGCCCATTTAGGCCCAGTGTGGCCTAAAACGGCCTAAGATCATGAAATCACTCATGGCAACCTCTACATTCTAACACCCACGATTTATGTGTTCGGGATACCACACGAGCGAGCGCACGCTCGTGTAGAGTCAACAATCTGTTATTTTGATTTTTGTCGTTTTACGATTAGAGGTAGTGTGATTACACACCTGATTACAGAATGCGTGAAAAAGACGACGAGTACTTCACCCTATAGTCAGTCACAAGCTTCGGTTAGTCATTTCCCAAACGACCTATCAAAGGCCCTCACAAAAAACTGGTCTAATAGTTTACCTCTTACCTGATCATCAATCAAATAACAGTTGAACAAGACGAGCAGTCACTTACTGAGAACACATAACTTAGCCAAAATTTTGTGTACCTCCTAACCAATTTCGGCACAACACCACTTCTCTTCAAATCTCACTTTTTTCTCCCCTTAATTCACTCCTCATACCTCTCCTTAACTCCCTTCTCATGACCAATTCAAAATCCACTCCACTCTGCAGTATTTCAGTTAAACTCTACTACCTCCCATAGCCAACAGTAAAAATAATCTCCATTTGCACAAGCAAGGATTCGAACCTCAAACCACTAGAACACTTCAGACGCCACTATCCACTAGACCAGCAGGCTTTTTATGTCATACTTTACCAAAATAAACTTATAACCCTACTGGCCAAAGATAGGGGTTTTATCCTCAAAAACCAAAATTTTATGGAAGTCAGGGCTTGAACCTATGACTTCCCAGACACTTCTAGAGAACACAATCACTAAGCGAAATACTCAATTGTGTCACTTCCTTACACAATTAAATATTTATGAGCAGCTTCCCAACTACTCCCACACTTAAGATGTAATACTTCTAGGCCCAAGTTTGGGGCGTTACACTTCAACTTTTACTTTGCCACTAGTGTTTCTCCCCCTCTTTTGTCACAATTTTTTTCTCCTTTCCATATTCCTTTCTTTTGTTTGTTTCCTACTTGATGCCATTGAGTTATTGTGGATTACCTCTTGATTCTTCTTTTGCGATCGTAAATCCAAGTAAAGGTAAGTAATGTCGATTTATTGTTTGATTTTAAGGTTTAACTCGTTCTTTGAGCAAGATGAGTTGTTAGTGTTTATTCTCATTTTTCGTTGTGTCAAGCATTTTTGTGGTCTTTTATTAGGCGAGAGGTGAGGAATTCACGATCCTCCGATGGAGTAGTCGCTTTTTTTACGTTGTTATTTTGTAAAGTAAGTGCTCGTATGTTGATTTTAGGGACTGTTTCATTTTGGAAAAGGGGGTGTATTTAAGTTAAATTTTAGGTTAAGTTGTGTTTGTTAATCGATGTAATTTGATACTATATGTAGGTTTCAGAGTGCGCTTGTGCTCTTGATTAGAACTATCATTAGGTGCATGAATCTAACCCAAAAAACTTAGCTAGAACTCTAAAAACCTGAAAATGAACTGCTCTGCGTCACACAGCCATGTGGCTGGCTATGTGTTAGACCTTGTAGAGCACATGGGCGGCTAGTTGGGTCTTGTGGGCCACATGGGTGTATGAAACCTTGTTGATCAATTTGAAGGCCCGATTAGGAGACACAAAAATTAGATCCGTGGTTATTTTGTAGGCATATAATAGCGTAAATTCAGTATGTTATGTACTAGGATGCGTAGAAAGTATGATAAGTAGGATTAATTTTGTATAAGCGATATGATATGACATGATCTGTATGTTTGGGTGTGCATGCCATACCAAACATGTGATAGGAATATATGTTAGTTTGATTATTCATGTGTATCGAGGTTGGTTTGATATTTGATGGAAGAAGTGTATTTTGGCAATATTATTGCAAATTCTGGAAGTTAACCGCAACATCTGTCTAGCAACTCAGCTGTATCTTTATGAGTGGCATACCACCACGTACCAGTGTGATTGGATGGATTAACTCATGTAGTCCTTCTTAGTGTGATTGATTCGTTAGAGATGGTGTGTAGCGAATGGGGGGTAAGGTTTGTTCTGATATGTTATATGCTTCTGAAATATGAAATTCTATTATTATATTTGTATATGTGTCTGTTATAAGTAAAATTATGCACGTACGCCAAGTCACACACTGGGCTTCCAACTTACTTGTCTGTGTTGATTCATTTCAGGTGATCCTCAAACTTAGGATTGGCGGCGATTCCAAGCTCGGTTTAGACATTTTCAATTTTAAGTATGTTTTGGGTTAAATAAGGACTTTACAGAATTTTGAACTTTTAATTTGTTTTTGGGATATTGGAAACACAAAAATTTACACACTTTTTCATACCTTTTTTAACTTAAATTCATGCGAATTCGGTTAAATTCTTGTTGAAAAATAATTAATTTTTATAAAATAATTAAAGTGCACTTAAAATATGAATATGTTGAAATTTATTTGATTTTATAATTATTTTTGATGAATTTTGGTTATTTTCAACAGATTTGCACAAAGGGCAAAAAAGGGCTCGGCAGACACTGCCAGAAGCACAAAATCGAGAAGTAATTAGAAGTATCGAGGCAAATTAATTTCCAGCCTAAGACGGTCCAATTATGTATATTTATTCATAATATAATTAATTTTAATTTATACCCAATTTAATTTGGGCTAAATAAATTATTATTAATTAATTATGGAAAAAGTGGTCCAGTTAAACCGAACTGATTGAACTGAAACGGCCAAGGATTGGGCAGCCCAAAACCGTCCATATGCTGACCCAAATCAGCTTATTAGCTGATTAATTAAGCTTGCAAAGAAGCCCTTGAATACTTGTCAAAGTTGCATTCAAGCCCCTTCACAATTGGTGGCTTTATGGATTTGCCCCAAGCCATATTTAGCAAACTTGAAGCCATCCACTTTGCCACATAGATGGCCGGCCAAGGGGTTGCTCTTTGGCTGCTATTTTTAGCAAATTTTAGCTGTCATGTTGAGCTATAAAAACCCCCTTGGCTGATCATTCAAAGCACACCTCAATTCATTCACATCTCTTCTCTTCTCTTTCACTTTCTCCTCTCATTCTTCCATTTCAAGTCCCTTGCTCTTGTGTCAATTTCTCCCCTTGGAAAGGGTTATTCTTCAGCCATTTCGGAGAAACATTGAAATTTTCATAGTAGCCTTGACCGGCAAGGACAACAAAGAATGAAAATGGAGCAGCCTAATCAAGCCACTGAAAAACACCGAATTTGATGCATGTTCCCTATCTCTTTAATTTTTGTTGTTATTATGATGAACATATCTATTAATATTTATGTTGTTGGAATGGTTAATTTAATCAGTTTAGCATGAATTTAATTCGTGTTGGTTTGATTGCATTTCATCTACTTAAATTATTAAAATTGTGTTTATGCTGTTATAGGCCTCGGTAAAATGCTTAAGTAAAATCATGCCTAAGTTATTCTTGCATTACAATTGTGAGGTAGCTAATGAATTAATTATTTAAATGGATTGAAATTGTAATTAATGGATGCATTACTTACTCAGTGTATGTTTATTCTTTTAAGGTAGCTAAAGGTTAAATTAGCAATGTATCTAGCGATACACTTGTCTCTCATAGCTTGCAAGATTATTGTGATTAAACTATTTCAAGGTAGGGATACCTTGTTACCTCACATAGTCTTTTATGTGCTTATTAGATTTAATTAATCAGTTGAATTGACATAGGGATATCCAAGAGATTAGTTCAATTTAATGAGTATGTATGTGCCATAACATGTTTGCTTATTAAAATTTGTTTAATCGTTTGAATTAACATAGGGATATGTTAAGAGATGAATGGATTTGCGTTGGTGAATATGTTCATAAGTTAGAAAATTACCGACTTTCCATGAATTTATTGGTAACAATATAAGCATGAGTTTAATAATTCTAAGTTAAAGAAATGTAATTAAACCAACACAATGATGTCATCTTGATTAAATCATATTTTGAAATCGTGCATTCGAGATCTATTTCTTTAGTTCTTTAGTTTAAAATCTTATTTTTCTTAATCACCCTTTTTAAAACAAAATATTTTTCTTCACCAAATTGTTTTAAATTTCATTCATAAATAATCCTTTTCACAGTCCCTGTGGGTACGATAACTCTACATTTACTTGTCACTTTATTACTTGTCGCGATTGTGTACACTTGCACATTTCCGTCATTCCAAGTTTTTGGCACCGTTGTTGGAGACTGTTTTAAAAAATCATTATTTGTGAATTTGTTAGTTTTACATTTTGGTTTATTTTTCCTATTTAATTTTTAATTTAATTAATTTTTCTGTTATTATTTCAGGTGTTTATGAGTATTGACCGAATTATTGACCTACTCCTTGTAGACCCTGAGATTGAATGAACTTTCCAACAGTGAATAAGACAAGCAAATCAGAGAAGGATCGAAGATATGAACTTCAAAAATCTGATCCAAGGAAAAGGAGCAAACCCTGCTCAAAATCCTATCCTTATTGCTGATGATATGGATAGAGCTTTACGACAGTATGTCATGCCAGTATTTAATGATCTTAATCTGGATATTAGAAGACCCGAAATTGAGGCACAATAGTTCGAGCTGAAGCCAGTCATGTTCCAGATGCTTCAGACAGTGGGCCAGTTCAGTGGAATGCCTACCGAAAATCCTGACCTACACTTAAGACTGTTTATGAAGGTGAGCAATTCTTTCAAATTATACAGAGTACCCAAAGATGCATTACAATTGAAGCGATTCCCATATTCACTGATGGATAGAGCTCGAGCCTGGTTGAACTCATTTCCACCGAACTCAATTTCCACATGGCAAGAGTTAGCAGAAAGATTCCTTATGAAGTATTTCCCACCTAGCAAGAATGCTAAGTTGAGGAACGAGATCACTGCCTTCCAACAAATGAATGATGAGTCCTTGTATGAGGCATGGGAAAGATACAAAGAGTTATTATAAAAGTGCCCTCATCATGGAATCCCATATTGCATCCAACTTGAGACATTTTATAAGGGTCTCAATGCTCACACAAGAATGGTAGTGGACGCTTCTATTAATGGTGCTCTCCTTTTTAAGTCTTATAACAAGGGTTATGAAATCATTGAGAGGATTTCTAGCAACAAATACCAATGGCCAACCAATCGAGCAGCGTCAGGAAGATGAGTTGCTGGAATACATGAAGTAAACGCTCTTACTTCACTCGTATCTCAAGTATCATCAAAATCCTAAATGTTAAAAAACCTTACCACAATGGGTCTAACAGTTTTGCAGCATAGCCACCAGCCTAATTTAAAAATATAGCTTGTGTTTACTATGAAGAAGGATATTTGTTCGAACAACGTCCATCAAACCCAGAATTTGTGCACTACATATGTAACCAGAACCAAAATCTAGGAAAGCAATGACTTCAATCCAATTTTTATAACCCATCGTGGTGAACTCACCCCAATTTTTCCTAGAGTAACCAAGGGGCTGGAACCAGTAACACTTATGCCCAACCTAGACCAACCCAGCAACCTAGTTTTCCCCAACAATTTCAGAAACCAACCCAAGCTGAACTATCCAATAGCTTAGAAAATCTGTTGAAGGCATACATGGCTAAGAATGATGCCTTAATCCAAAGCCAAGCAGCTACATTGAAAAACTTGGTAAACCAAATAGGCCAACTTGTAACTGAACTTAGGAACTGACCACTAGGTGCCTTACCTAGTGATACAGAAAATCCAAGGAATTTGGGAAGGAGAATTACAAAGCGTTGACATTGAGGAGTTGAAAGACAGTAGAGCCTAACACCATCGAAGCTGAAAAGGAGCAAACTGATGCTCAAGATTTAGAGGAAGTTCAACCGAGTGTTGAAATTCTAATTTCATAAGAGCCAGAATCTACAAAACCCGACAATGTAATTTCAAAACCAGCTAATTCTGATTAGCTAACAACTCTGTTAGATGCAGAAT